>NC_069502.1:1114440566-1114685566 GCF_027579735.1 Bombina bombina | reverse complement strand
AAATCATGTCACAAAAAAAAAAAAAATATGGATTCCTTGAAATATGGCCACAGGTTCAGAGGGCTGTAATGCTAAGAGCATGTATTTTGTGTACACCCGCACACAATACTGATAAATAATTGGAATGTTTTTATACTGTATATTAGGGCTGAACGATTAACCACATATGTGGTTTTTAAATCGCGAAAAAATGCAAGAGTACACAATTTTTAGCCCCGCCTCTATGACGTACAAATGCCACTAAAGGCGCGTAGTAGCTGTCACGTGTCATACAAAGAGGCGCATTAAAGACGTCACTATCAGAGAACGTCTATCTAACACTGTTCCTTCTCTACGGTACTGGATGTGCGTCACGGAAATGTCAGGAAGCGTCTAAACGTCACAGGTTGCAGCAGCTGGTGGGTTCATATGTGACCATTAGCATGACGTCATGTTGGGTATAAAGTGGGTTGTGCCTGATGTAATGTGATACGATTGGGGTGACGTGATATACGGTGTGTATTTTTAATTTGGGATAGGTTGTGACAGGATATAAGCTAAAATGTGTTGCGTAATGTGACAAGGTATACAGTATTATATGTGACAGGGTATACAGTATTATGTGTGACGGTATACAGTATTCTGTGTGACAGGGTATAGGTATATAGTAGTGTGTGTGTCGGGTATATAGTAGTGTGTGTGACAGGGTATATAGTAGTATGTGACATGGTATCTAACCCTTAAGAATGGAAGGGTCGCTAATGCTATTGTTACATTTTCCACTATAATTTCCTTTTTAATAGAGTAATAATTATACAAATTATTTAAGACTTTATAAATAATAAATCTAAACCAATATTATTTAAAAGTTATGTCTGTAAAGAACAGAATTAATATTGACAAATTTAATTAAAGGACAGTAAACTCTAAATAATGTGTATGTGTGTGTATATATATATATATATAGGCTACATTGAGATTTCTCTCGTTTTCAATTATATCCTGGGACCACAAAACATTGCATTGATACAATAGGGTACAATAAAATACAAAAGCAATATTAATACACAATATATACAATATTTAACATCGAATAGGTAGGTAATATATAATCAACCATGAAAGGTGCATTCTGTTTTGAGATATGTAGAGAGGGATCTCTTAAAGGATTTTAGGCTAGGTATGTTTGAGTTTTTTAAAAAAAAATCGATTAAAATCGATAACCGTTTTTTTTTTTTTTTTTGGGTCCAAAATCGCGATTTTAATTTTTTCCCATATCGCCCAGCCCTACTGTATATACTTGTATGATAATATTAGGGTAATAGGTCTTGCTCCTTGCTTTTTGTTAATTAAGTGTTGACTATCACTGAGTGTGTTTCCTTTTTCCCTTTTGATTTGCTCTTTGGATCACAAATCAACCATAACATCTGCAGCTGTTCCCCTGAAGAAATTCCTTCTGAAGGTTATTTAGAGCTAGTTGGTTTGCTTTAATCCATTCTTGACTTTCTATTTGTAATGGTTTCTTCCAAGGTTATGTTGACTACATTCTCTGCTGCTCTCTTCGCTTCTTGTGCAGTAGTATTTGTGACTGCTGATACAAATTTTGTTTATTATTTTAATTTTCAACAGAGTATATTTTTTACTTTACTACCTTACAGTATGCCAGAATGAGAGACTATTCTGTAAATAAAGATTACCTGCACCTCGGCTACCTTCTGATTGAATCCTCACATTGCATTAGCTGTCTGGTAATGTTCACTTTTAGGTAGATCTGAACCATCTTGGCATAGTATTGGCATAATAGAATTATGTGTGTTTATTTAATAGTTTTTTTTCAGTAGGGTTGTGAGCCACAATAAATATTAAACTACTTATCATTTAAAGAAGTATTGAGGTTATCCTCTGCCTTCCACTAGTCATGGGTGCTGCCATGTTGAAATCTATATTTCATTGTATTCCACGTCTGCTGTGTTTGCCTATGTGCAGAAAACTCTTCTTCAGATACTTGCAGTAAAACTTAGGTTCCAGTATGACAGAACCAATAATTAGAGGGAGGATCATGAAATATAGTTAGTATTTAAAGGAACACAAAACCCATCATTTTTCTTTCATGATTCAGATTAAATTTGTATCCTCTAACAACGTTCCAATTTAATTCTACTATGAAATTTGCTTCATTCACTTGATATCCTTTGTTAAAGAAGCAGCAATATATTACTGAAAGCTATCGGAACTATATATATATATATATATATACACACATACACACATCCTCATACACACATCCTGAGATATTTCCAGATATTTATTAGACCTATTTTTTTTTTTTTCTCTTCTGGTTGTAGTATGTGTGCAAGGAGCATAATCTATCCTATCCCTGCCTTGTTTGGTGGTTCCCCTCACAGCCTCGGGAGCATATACTATCCTATCCCTGCCTTGTTTGGTGGTGCCCCCCACAGCCTTATTGACCAATCAAGAAGGGTCTGATGTAACATAGTATGTCTGTTGCTGAATAAAAACATTGTGGTCTATGGCATCTAAACATCCTTGGTCCTTAAAGGGTTAACATAGAGCAATTCTATTTTTCTTACCTAAAACTGTAGATATAAGCAGCTTAGAACACACACTACCCCAGCAAATTTGTGAATAACCATACATTTTAGTATAAATCAGTATTTTCTCTTAGAAAACTTTTTAATTTTTTCCCCCTGGAGCCAATTAGAGGCTGGATTACTAGTGGAGAGCTATTTTGTGCTTGCAGGTTAACTTAACTAGACAGAGGCTTTTTGCGTGCGTCGTGTTGCACTCTTATTACAAGTTGAAATTTAAAAAGTTAATGCGCAAGTCAAACCCGACACGTGCTAGCAAATTATCATGACCGCTTTAACTTCTCCCCATAGAAGTCAATGGAGAGCACAAACTAAACAAAGGTTTTAATAGTTCACATTCCAATGTTCTTCACATAGAGAACACTGTACTTTTTATTGTAAATACATATTTCTATATATACCTATATATTTATTCCTATAGATATATAGGTATAGATATGTATATTACATGAGCAGTGATATATATATATATATATATATATATATATATATATATATATATATATATATATATATATATATATATATATATATATATATATATATATATATATATATATATACACACACACATTTAATAATAAAAAGTACATTATTTTCTATGTGAAGAACTTAGGAATGTAAAATATGCTTAAAGGAATATCCTTTCTATTTTCAAATGTGCTCTCTTGGTATCCATTGTTGAAAATTAATACGCACATATCCTACTCTAGGGGAAGCTACTTGGAGATTGGTGCTTGCATACATTTGTCTCTTGTGATTGGCTAGCTAGATGTGTTCAGCTAGCTGTCAGTAGTGCAATACTGCTTCTCCAGCAAAGGATAACAAGAGAATGAAGCATATTTGATAATAAACGTAAATTTGAAAGTTGTTTTAAAATGGTATGTTCTATTAGAATCACAAATTACTTTTTTGGGGTTTACTGTCCCTTTAACTTGCATCTAAGTTAGCAATATAGGACTAATGTGGTTGGGTTAGCACACATGAAGAATTGCTAACTTTAATGCACATTTATTGAAATATTACATAAAATATAAATACAAATTATTAAAAATTATTAAAGGGATATGAAACTCAAACAGGATATGAAACTCAAACCTTTTCTGTTGTGATTCAGACAGAGCATGCAAATTGATAAGATTCTTGCAAAACTGCTGCCATATAGTTCTCAAGAATTGGGCCGGTGTTCTGTCGGATTATGTGACCCGTCGCAATGTGCGACCACGTGTCACCGCATTCCTAAGCGCACCCGTAACCACCGCAGAATTCGACAGAATACACTGCCTGTCGGATTTTTCTATCTTGACAGAAGCGCCGCTGTTCCCGCCCATCAGATTTTGCAGCCGTGACAGGAATCACTGACATACAAAATCTGATGGGCGGTTTTGTGTCAAACACCTCTCCACTTAAATTTCTGTACAGACAGGAGGGTCCCCACTTTCTCAACTTTAATAGCAATAATTAGAAATGCAAGAATTACCTCACTTTAATATTTTTTGACACATTTATATAATCAGATTTAAACACTTACATGCAAATAAAATTTACTAAAGCAACGTCGCCCATCTTATAACTGACTGTCAGCATAGCACTGGCATTGCAACCACACTGCTTTTTAAAGGAAAACTTCATTACAGACTCAACTATCGGATTTGGTCACATTTCTTAAAGATTGTTCTTTGCAACATCACACTAGGGAACAGATCCATGGGTTCTTTCTTATAGAACATATTATTTAGTCTACCTTATGTAGATGTACACTTAGGATAATACTAGGACAGGCAATGCCTATGGTTACATTTATATATGTAGAACCCTTTATCCTTCAGTCCCAATTCTTTGTAACTTCCCTATCCAGTGAACTTAGCTAAGTGAATACAGGAACATTTCAGAAGGCAGACGCCAATTTGTGGAGAAAACGAAGCATGTGATGATCAGTCCATAACTGATTAAACGGTTTTAGGACAGCAACTAAGTGAGGACAAGCACCTATATGTGGAACTTGTACCTTTTTATAAAGTGATGCCTGGCACCTTTACCTGGCTGAATTACGCCCCTCTAGGCTTTACAAGGCCATAAGTGGTAACCCTGTATGGCTACTAGAAAGGTCTGTACCTCGTGTTTAAGCTATTAGGCAAGGGTTAAATTCAGTAGAGGGAAGTGCTCTACACGTGAACCTGACCGGTCACTGCTCCTTTGTGACAGGAATATAATGATGCTGCTCATCACCAGTGCATGGCAGGTCTTATTTAAATTGAAGCCTTCTGGCACCACATTGTTTCACACCGTAGTAAAGAATGTTTTACTACCCTGCTGCTTGTGAGCGTTTAAGCCGTTGGATGCCATCCTGGTGTTCTGTCGTATTCTGCGAATTGTCGGAATGTGCAACCCAACAATCTGTGCATGCGCGCAGTTACAGCTTTGCATTTCTGAGCTCACATCACCGGTTGCAGAATCCGCCAGAACAGCTGTCATCAGATTTTGCAACCATAAAGTGCGCTTGAGACATACTTCAACAGTCGCACAATCCAACACAACACCGGTCCAAGGTTACCGGTAAAAGTCATGTGACCAATGTGACACAGTAGGTGCATTTGGTGACACAGTGGTGCACTTATACTTTGATTGTTTCTGAAGCTTTCTGATACTTTGAAAAGGCTGTGAAAAATTGTCTATTTAATCTTTTGTTCAAAAAAATACACAAAAATACTCTGCATTTGTTTTATATCCATGAGAGAAAACACAACACAGGTCTATCTAAAATAATTAAAAAAAATCTTTGTTAAATGTATGTGTGGCACAATTATTTGCACCCTTTTAGCCAATACTTTGTGCTACCTCCCTTTGCCAAGATAACCGCTCTGAGTCTTCTCCTATAAGGCCTGATGAGGTTGGAGAATACATGGCAAGGGCTCTGAGACCATTCTTCCATGCAAAATCTCTCCAGATCCTTCAAATTTTGAGGTCAACACTAGTGGACTCTCCTCTTCAGTTCACCCCACAGGTTCTCTATGGGGTTCAAGTCAGGGACTGGGGTGGCCATGGCAGGATCTTAAAGGGACAGTAAACCTTAAAAATGTTATATAATTCTGCACATAGTGCAGAATTATATAACATTATTTAGGTGCTATAGCCATAAACGCCCTTTTTACCTTTTAATTTGCTAAAAATATGGCGCTTTTACAGACCCGCTCTCTGCTCTCTGCTGAGCGGGTCTGTTATTTTTTGTCAGCGCATCGGGCCAGCTGTATAGTCACAGCCCGGCCCGACCGCGCCATAAGACTAAGTGCAGCTCGCTCCTGTCACAGGAGCGAGCTGCACTTAGTGCTATGGCGCGGCCGGGCTGTGACTATACAGCTGGCCCGATGCGCTGACTAAAAATAACAGACCCGCTCAGCAGAGAGCGGGTCTGTAAAAGCGCCATATTTTTAGCAAATTAAAAGGTAAAAAGGGCGTTTATGGCTATAGCACCTAAATAATGTTATATAATTCTGCACTATGTGCAGAATTATATAACATTATTTTTAAGGTTTACTGTCCCTTTAATTTTGTAGTCGGTAAACTTTTTGTGCTGATTTTTATGTATGTTCTGGATCATTGTCCTCCTGGAAGATCCAACAATGGCCTATTTTAAGCTTTCTGGCAGAGGCAGTCAGATGTTCATTTCATATTTTTTGATATTTGATAGAGTTCATGGTGCCATGTATCCTAACAAAATGTCCAGGTCCTCTGGCAGAAAAACTGCCCCAAAAAAACAATAAAGTGCGACCACTATATCTAACTTTGGGCATGAGGTACTTTTCCATATGGCTACCTACTGTGTGCGCCAAACACACCTCTGGTGTTTATTGCCAACAAGCTCTATTTTGGTTTCATCTTACCATAAAACCCGATCCTATTTGAAATTCCAGTAGTGTCTGTGAAACTGAAAACTCTTGAGTTTGTTTTTGGATTAGAGTAGAGACTTTTTTTCTTGAAACCCTTCCAAACAACTTGTGGTGATGTCGGATTTTAGTTTTGGAAACTTTCTCACCCCAAGATGCAACTAACTTCTGTAATTCTTGTAGATATTTTGGCTACTTGAACCATCCTCTTTACAGTGTGTTGAGACAATATAGACACACGTTCTCTTCTAACTTGATTTATAACCTTTCCAGTTGACTGGAACTTCTTATTGCCCTGGTGGTGGAAATGGGCATTTGCAATGCTTTTGCTATTTTCTTATAGGCACTTCCCATTTTGTGAAGCTCAAAAACCTTTTGCCGCAATTCACAGCTATATTCCTTGGTATTGCCCATTTGTCCTTTGTGTTACCTCATATTTATACCCCTGTGAAACAGGAAGTCATTGTTGAACAATTTCCTGTTCTTAGTCACCCAGGTGTATTTAAAAAAAAAAAAAAAAAAAATGTCAATGAGTAAATACTTAAAATATATTTTTCTCATATGAATTCATAGGGCTGCCAATAATTGTGCCACATATTTTAACAATTTTTTTGTTTTTTTTTATAAACCTGTGTTGTGTTTGCAATTGTTTGATATCCATGAAAGCAGAGTATTTTTGTGTAATTTTTTTTTCTTTAACAAAAGATCAAACAAATATACACACACACACTTACTTAAAAATGTGTATATTTGTGTTAAAGCCCTTTGAAGCCTTTTTTTCCCCAAACGCCTAATACCATCTATCTTTGAGTCCTTATAGCTTTGAATAATTTTCTTTAAATAATTTTTAGCACACAGTGCTTACATGATTGTACTTTTACAGGTATATATGTTGTCCAATGCAACTTTTTTTCTTTATCTACCCTTTACACAAGCTCTCAAGTCTTGCTAACCCGCCGAGCATCGCAATTGTGCTTGAACGAATGTGTTTACTTTCAACGCGTAATGTGCGCGCCATATCTGTTGTGTTAAAAGAGCAGAGAAAACCCTGATCTTGCATGCTACAGTTACCATGCCACTCATAATCTAGCCCTATGTCAGCAAACCAAGTGAGAGGGCATTTTTTTTTTCAATCTCCTAGCATTTAGCTTCAAACACTGTCCCATCTCCTAAAACTTATTTTTTTAAAGGGACATGAAGCCCAATGACAAGAAGCAAATATGTGCACTACACATTGTCGGCTAGCTCCCAGTAGTGCCCTACTGCTCCTAAGCTTACCTAGTTATGCTTTTCAACAAAGGATAGCAAGTGAACACAGCCAATTGCATAATAGAAGTAAACTGGAAACCCCAGTGGCAAAACTTTTTTTTTTTCACTTTCTGAAACGTCTTACATTCAGGAGTCACAGCTTTGCAGCCTTGGAAAGGCTAGAGGATGGGGTTAAATAGTCCCTGAGTGCCAGTTGTCAATAGATGTGTTGCAGCTTAGCAGGGCTTCTCTGTATTTAACTGTTCTCGTCAATCCAGTTTTTTCTCTGTCTGTACTGTTATTTTTTTTTTTTTTATAGAGTACAGCCAGAGCAAAGCGCTGTTTGAAAACAAAAAACCCCAGCCTGATGTGGAGCTGTGCTGCTAACACGTCCTGCGTGTGTCCTGTTATTTCTGCAGACATGTAGTATTTTCTACAATGACATCTCAGATCACAGCATGTTCTGCCTTGGGGCTGGAAATGTTTAAATTGCATGCTCTATCTGAACCACAAAATAACATTTTTGACTTTACTATTGTTTTAAGCAGCAACATTGTTAATCCACATTATTACAGGCAATAACATAGTTTGTAATAGTAGTTACTAAATGGTTTAGGTGTGGACATTATTGTAGGATTTATGTAGTTGTACTGTTACTCACAGTTGGTAAATTGCCTTTAATTGCTAATGTACTGTGAGATTTGATAGAGCCATATAAGTATATGCATGCATGCATGTACATAGCAAGATTATATATTTAGCTATTAAGTGGAGTTCATAAATTTAGGTTTGTTTGAGCAAAAAATATGTTCATTATAATTAACTGTAGAATCGGTGCTAAGCCACATTTAAGGAAAAAGAAAATGGGATGGCTTTGAAGTTTTTATTTTGCTCCTACTGCACATATGTAAACCATAATGCATGTTTATATCACATCCTTATAAACTGCTATAATGGTTTTCAAGTGATGCAGCAAAATCAGTGAAAAAACATAGAAAATGTATTAATTTTACAAAACAAAGCTGCATTGTTCTTTGCAAAATGATACAAGGCTCCAGCTTTCAGTTTGTACAGTGTTGCATTTTGTTTGTGATGTACATGCGAGAACTTCCTCAATGTAAGTAATGTGTTTTGGTATTTGTAAGAGTGTAAAACACAAGACCAGAATAACTATTATTGTTATATATTATTAATCATTTAATTAATGATTAATAATTAATTTAATTCAAATAAATAAATCTGAAGTCGCAGGATTCCTAAATATTTTTGTTTCACACAGCTTCATAGAGCTATATAACTACTGCACCTGGTTAGACAGGTTTTCCTTAACCACTCTAGTTCACCGGTGGAATGCTTTTAAAGGAATAGTTTAGTCAAAATAAATGATTCAGATAGAGAAGCAATTTAAAGTAACTATCTAATTTACTCCTATTGTCAATTTTGTCTTTGTTCTCTTGCTATCTTTATTTGAGTCGGTGTTCTATCAGATTCTGCTCCCTCTGACTGCGCCTGCTCTGTATGACGTAATCACACTTCACATATGTTAAATAGGAATGTGTTGAATGTGATTAGGTCAATCGGCAACATGCGCACTCAGAGGGAGCAGATTCTGACAAGGAAGTTGTGTCGGATCTTGCTGCCGCTACGCATGCGCTGTTGAAATGTAATACTGTCCCACAAATTAAAAGTGCATATAAAGTCACTTCTCACGGTGATGAAATATGCAACGATGTGGTTTCATTGAACATATACACATGCGTAGCGGCAGCAAGATCCGACGCAACTTCCTTGTCAGAATCTGCTCCCTCTGAGTGCGCATGTTGCTGATTGACTAATCACATTCATTCTACACATTCCTATTTAACATATGTGGAGTGTGATTACGTCATACAGAGCAGGCGCAGTCAGAGGGAGCAGAATCTGATAGAACACCGGCCCATATTTTGGTTCAGCACCTGGGTAGCGCTTGATGTTTGGTGGATACTTTTAGATACCAATCATCAAGCACTACCTAGGTGCTGAACCAAAAAAAGGCCGGCTCCTATGATTACATTATTGCTTTTTCAAATAAAGATACCAAGAGAATGAAGAAAAATTAAGATATTTCTTAAAATTGCCTGCTCTATCTGAATCATGAAAGTTTTAATTTTGACTAGACTATTCCTGTAATGATTCAAATAATTTAGGCATTTTAAAGACCTAGCCTCAAAAACAATCTCCAAAAGAGCCCCTAATGATTAGCTAGGACCCCATAATGCTCTTTCATAACAAAAACAAAAAAAGCGATCTACTCTGTAGACGTACAGACCCCATATGCTGTAAACTGCCTATACTGCACATACTATACAGTTATTTTGTACAGTTTACACTCCTCATTCATGTCTGACAGTTCTCTGTTCTTGTTTTAGGTGTTGCCTCAGCTCTGCACAAGAAAAATGGCCATCACTGTGGATCGTATCAGAAAGATGGGATTTCTTATACTGAGAATGGTCCTAAGATTTTCCTTTATGGTCATAAACAACATGGTTGCTATTCCATCCTATGTATTATATTTGATAGCTCTGCAACCTGTCAGACTAATAAACAGAAAACTATTCTGGTCTATTGAAGGATTAATGTTTAAATGGCTTTTAGCAATGGTCGCCTCCTGGGGTTGGGCTGCGGGATATACAGGTAAGTTATACTTTTTATCAGTGTTGGTTTGTGCAGCAGATAAGAAGGGGCTTCTCCTATGCAGCTGATATCTCTGTATATTCATTTGTATTATATTGCTTGAAATAACCTTGAACTATAGAAAGAGAATGCAGGTTGTCACAGTGCATATCACAGGTAAGCATTGCTCGTGATAACTTTCCTTGCTATTTTAGTGCTCAAAATGACATTTATCTATTCTCAGACTCTGGTCTGTGCGTGTTATGAGATAAACAATCTATATTGGCTTTGCGTGCAAACCGTTTGCTAATTTATTGATTATTCCTGAAATCTGGTGTTGCTCTGAGGACAACGTTGAGATCTGGGCTGTTAAGACAGGCAGTTGGGCTAAATGGCTATAGTTATTGAATGCTCATGTCGATTTCTTTTTGAGTTTTAACTCCTTGACTGCCAAAGAAGGCTGCAACTCACTGCTACACAATGCACCACAGCCGCCTTTGGCAAGCAAGTGGTTAAAGAACCTTTTGTGGAATAGTATTATCTCCATGTTTTTTATACAGAATTCTTCACTGTGTTCATGGTTTTCTTGTAGTACAGACTTTGGTTTATGTTTTTTTTTTTTTTAAGCAAAAGACTGTATTATCCTCTCAGATTACATGTACTGTTGAGGACAGCTTTTTAGGCTGTTGGTAAAAGAAGTCATCTAATTTATGGTCAGCTGAATTTCCTAATGCTGATTGACTTTCCGTTGCATTTTCCATTTGTCTGCAAGCATCATACATTTAAAAGAATGTAAGCCAGAGAAAGCATAAGCTTTTACATTACGGGGACGTTTATTAGATAGTGATGCATCATTTAGGCATGTATTTGTACCATGTCTGTACAGCTGAAATGTTCTTTTTATACTGTGCATTTATTTTGGTTACCTGTTTTTAAAGGGACATAAAAGCGCAAAAGGAAAACACACATACATTTATTAGAGCATTTTATTATTGCACCATTGCTTATGCTTAGCCTGGGTTAAAGGGACAGTCTAGTGACAGTCGAAATTAAACTTTCACGATTCAGATAGTGCATGCAATTTTAAACAACTTTCCAATTTACTTTTCTTTCATGTAATTAGCAAGAGTCCATGAGCTAGTGACATATGGGATATACAATCCTACCAGGAGGGGCAAAGTTTCCCAAACCTTAAAATGCCTATAAATACACCCCTCACCACACCCACAAATCAGTTTTACAAACTTTGCCTCCTATGGAGGTGGTGAAGTAAGTTTGTGCTAGATTCTACGTTGACATGCGCTCCGCAGCAGGTTGGAGCCCGGTTTTCCTCTCAGCGTGCAATGAATGTCAGAGGGATGTGAAGAGAGTATTGCCTATTTAAATTCAATGGTCTCCTTCTACGGGGTCTATTTCATAGGTTCTCTGTTATCGGTCGTAGAGATTCATCTCTTACCTCCCTTTTCAGATCGACGATATACTCTTATATATACCATTACCTCTACTGATTCTCGTTTCAGTACTGGTTTGGCTTTCTACTACATGTAGATGAGTGTCCTGGGGTAAGTAAGTCTTATTTTCTGTGACACTCTAAGCTATGGTTGGGCACTTTTATATAAAGTTCTAAATATATGTGTTCAAACATTTATTTGCCTTGACTCAGGATGTTCAATGTTCCTTGTTTCATATTTGGGATAATGCATATGAATAAATCAATCAATTGCGTCATTCTTGGCGCAAAAAGCATTTAGCCGCCAAATAATGTGGGCGTCTTTTTTTGGCGCTAAAAAATATGGGCGTCACTATTGTCTCCACATTATTTAAGTCTCATTATTTATTGCTTCTGGTTGCTAGAAGCTTGTTCACTGGCATTTTTTCCCATTCCTGAAACTGTAATTTAAGGAATTTGATAAATTTTGCTTTATATGTTGTTTTTTCTATTACATATTGCAAGATGTCCCAGATTGACCCTGAGTCAGAAGATACTTCTGGAAAATCGCTGCCTGGTGCTGGATCTACCAAAGTTAAGTGTATCTGCTGTAAACTTGTGGTATCTGTTCCTCCAGCTGTTGTTTGTAATGAATGTCATGACAAACTTGTTAATGCAGATAATAATTCCTTTAGTAATGTTACATTACCTGTTGCTGTTCCATCAACATCTAATACTCAGAATGTTCCTGTTAACATAAGAGATTTTGTTTCTAAATCCATTAAGAAGGCTATGTCTGTTATTCCTCCTTCTAGTAAACGTAAAAGGTCTTTTAAAACTTCTAATTTTTCAGATGAATTTTTAAATGAACATCATGATTCTGATAATGATTCCTCTGGTTCAGAGGATTCTGTTTCAGAGATTGATGCTGATAAATCTTCATATTTATTCAAAATGTAATTTATTCGTTCTTTACTTAAAGAAGTCTTAATTGCATTAGAAATAGAGGATTCTGGTCCTCTTGATACCAAATCTAAACGTTTAAATAAGGTTTTTAAATCTCCTGTAGTTATTCCAGAAGTTTTTCCTGTCCCTGATGCTATTTCTAAAGTAATCTCCAGGGAATGGAATAATTTGGGTAATTCATTTACTCCTTCTAAAGTTTTAAGCAATTATATCCTGTGCCATCTGACAGATTAGAGTTTTGGGACAAAATCCCTAAGGTTGATGGGGCTATCTCTACTCTTGCTAAACGTACTACTATTCCTACGGCAGATAGTACTTCCTTTAAGGATACTTTAGATAGGAAGATTGAATCCTTTCTAAGAAAAGCTTACTTATGTTCAGGTAATCTTCTTAGACCTGCTATATCTTTAGCGGATGTGGCTGCAGCTTCAACTTTTTGGTTAGAAGCTTTAGCGCAACAAGTAACAGATCATAATTCTCATAGCATTGTTAATCTTCTTCAACATGCTAATAATTTTATTTGTGATGCCATCTTTGATATCATTAGAGTTGATGTCAGGTATATGTCTCTAGCTATTTTAGCTAGAAGAGCTTTATGGCTTAAAACTTGGAATGCTGATATGTCTTCTAAGTCAACTTTGCTTTCCCTTTCTTTCCAGGGTAATAAATTATTTGGTTCTCAGTTGGATTCTATTATTTCAACTGTTACTGGAGGGAAAGGAACTTTTTTACCACAGGATAAAAAATCTAAAGGTAAATTTAGGTCTAATAATCGTTTTTGTTCCTTTCGTCACAATAAGGAACAAAAGCCTGATCCTTCACCCACAGGAGCGGTATCAGTTTGGAAACCATCTCCAGTCTGGAATAAATCCAAGCATTTTAGAAAACCAAAGCCAGCTCCCAAGTCCACATGAAGGTGCGGCCCTCATTCCAGCCCAGCTGGTAGGGGGCAGATTACGATTTTTCAAAGAAATTTGGATCAATTCAATTCACAATCTTTGGATTCAGAACATTGTTTCAGAAGGGTACAGAATTGGCTTCAAGATAAGACCTCCTGCAAAGAGATTTTTTCTTTCCCGTGTCCCAGTAAATCCAGCGAAGGCTCAAGCATTTCTGAAATGTGTTTCAGATCTAGAGTTGGCCGGAGTAATTATGCCAGTTCCTTATGCATGGAAATTCTAGGTCTTATGACTGCTGCATCGGACGCGATCCCCTTTGCTCGTTTTCACATGCGACCTCTTCAGCTCTGTATGCTGAACCAGTGGTGCAGGGATTACACAAAGATATCTCAATTAATATCTTTAAAACCGATTGTTTGACACTCTCTGACGTGGTGGACAGATCACCATCATTTAGTTCAGGGGGCTTCTTTTGTTCTTCCGACCTGGACTGTAATTTCAACAGATGCAAGTCTGACAGGTTGGGGAGCTGTTTGGGGGTCTCTGATAGCACAAGGGGTTTGGGAATCTCAGGAGGTGAGATTACCAATCAATATTTTGGAACTCCGTGCAATTTTCAGAGCTCTTCAGTCATGGCCTCTTCTAAAGAGAGAATCGTTCATTGGTTTTCAGACAGACAATGTCACAACTGTGGCATATATCAATCATCAAGGAGGGACTCACAGTCCTCTGGCTATGAAAGAAGTATCTCGAATACTGGTATGGGCGGAATCCAGCTCCTGTCTAATTTCTGCGGTTCATATCCCAGATATAGACAATTGGGAAGCGGATTATCTTAGTCGCCAAACGTTACATCCGGGCGAATGGTCTCTTCACCCAGAGGTATTTCTTCAGATTGTTCAAATGTGGGGACTTCCAGAAATAGATCTGATGGCTTCTCATCTAAACAAGAAACTTCCCAGGTATCTGTCCAGATCCAGGGACCCTCAGGCGGAAGCAGTGGATGCATTGTCACTTCCTTGGAAGTATCATCCTGCCTATATCTTTCCGCCTCTAGTTCTTCTTCCAAGAGTAATCTCCAAGATTCTGAAGGAATGCTCGTTTGTTCTGCTGGTGGCTCCAGCATGGCCTCACAGGTTTTGGTATGCGGATCTTGTCCGGATGGCCTCTTGCCAACCGTGGACTCTTCCGTTAAGACCAGACCTTCTGTCGCAAGGTCCTTTTTACCATCAGGATCTCAAATCCTTAAATTTAAAGGTATGGAGATTGAACGCTTGATTCTTAGTCAAAGAGGTTTCTCTGACTCTGTGATTAATACTATGTTACAGGCTCATAAATCTGTATCTAGGAAGATATATTATCGAGTCTGGAAGACTTACATTTCTTGGTGTCTTTCTCATCATTTTTTCCTGGCATTCTTTTAGAATTCCGAGAATTTTACAGTTTCTTCAGGATGGTTTGGATAAAGGTTTGTCTGCAAGTTCCTTGAAAGGACAAATCTCTGCTCTTTCTGTTCTTTTTCACAGAGAGATTGCTAATCTTCCTGATATTCATTGTTTTGTACAAGCTTTGGTTCGTATAAAACCTGTTATTAAGTCAATTTCTCCTCCTTGGAGTTTAAATTTGGTTCTGGGGGCTCTTCAAGCTCCTCCGTTTGAACCTATGCATTCATTGGACATTAAATTACTTTCTTGGAAAGTTTTGTTTCTTTTGGCCATCTCTTCTGCTAGAAGAGTTTCTGAATTATCTGCTCTTTCTTGTGAGTCTCCTTTTCTGATTTTTCATCAGGATAAGGCGGTGTTGTGAACTTTTTTAAATTTTTACCTAAGGTTGTGAATTCTAACAACATTAGTAGAGAAATTGTGGTTCCTTCATTGTGTCCTAATCCTAAGAATTCTAAGGAGAGATCATTGCATTCTTTGGATGTAGTTAGAGCTTTGAAATATTATGTTGAAGCTAAGAATTTCCGAAAGACTTCTAGTCTATTTATCTTTTCCGGTTCTAGGAAAGGTCAGAAGGCCTCTGTCATTTCTTTGGCATCTTGGTTGAAATCTTTAATTCATCATGCTTATGTCGAGTCGGGTAAAACTCCGCCTCAAAGGATTACAGCTCATTCTACTAGGTCAGTTTCTACTTCCTGGGCGTTTAGGAATGAAGCTTCGGTTGATCAGATTTGCAAAGCAGCAACTTGGTCTTCTTTGCATACTTTTACTAAATTCTACCATTTTGATGTGTTTTCTTCTTCTGAAGCAGTTTTTGGTAGAAAAGTACTTCAGGCAGCTGTTTCAGTTTGATTCTTCTGCTTATAATTTCAGTTTTTTTCATTATAGATTTAAACTTTATTTTGGGTGTGGATTATTTTCAGCGCAATTGGCTGTCTTTATTTTATCCCTTCCTCTCTAGTGACTCTTGCGTGGAAGATCCACATCTTGGGTAGTCATTATCCCATACGTCACTAGCTCATGGACTCTTGCTAATTACATGAAAGAAAACATAATTTATGTAAGAAATTACCTGATAAATTCATATCTTTCATATTAGCAAGAGTCCACAAGGCCCACTCTTTTTGTGGTGGTTATGATTTTTTGTATAAAGCACAATTATTCCAATTCCTTATTTTATATGCTTTCGCACTTTTGTCTTATCACCCCACTTCTTGGCTATGCGTTAAACTGATTTGTGGGTGTGGTGAGGGGTGTATTTATAGGCATTTTGAGGTTTGGGAAACTTTGCCCCTCCTGGTAGGAATGTATATCCCATACGTCACTAGCTCATGGACTCTTGCTAATATGAAAGAAATTAATTTATCAGGTAAGTTCTTACATAAATTATGTTTTTCATCAAATTTGCTTTCTCTTAGTATTCTTTGTTGAAAGCTAAACCTAGGTAGGCTCATATGCTAATTTCTAAGCCCTTGAAGGCCGCCTCTTATCTCAGTGGATTTTGACAGTTTTTACAGTTTGTCAGTATATGGCCGGGTTATAACACAATATATTTAATAATTATTCTTTAAAATAAACCCTTAATCAATATGCATATACTAGAAACCATAACATTAATATACATTTCTCCAACATAGGTGTGTCCGGTCCACGGCGTCATCCTTACTTGTGGGATATTCTCTTCCCCAACAGGAAATGGCAAAGAGCCCAGCAAAGCTGGTCACATGATCCCTCCTAGGCTCCGCCTTCCCCAGTCATTCTCTTTGCCGTTGTACAGGCAACATCTCCACGGAGATGGCTTAGAGTTTTTTGGTGTTTAAATGTAGTTTTTATTCTTCAATCAAGAGTTTGTTATTTTAAAATAGTGCTGGTATGTACTATTTACTCTGAAACAGAAAAGAGATGAAGATTTCTGTTTGTAAGAGGAAAATGATTTTAGCAACCGTTACTAAAATCGATGGCTGTTTCCACACAGGACTGTTGAGAGGAATTAACTTCAGTTGGGGGAAACAGTGAGCAGACTTTTGCTGCTTGAGGTATGACACATTTCTAACAAGACTTGGTAATGCTGGAAGCTGTCATTTTCCCTATGGGATCCGGTAAGCCATTTTTATTAAATGAGAATAAAGGGCTTCACAAGGGCTTTAAAGACTGGTAGACATTTTTCTGGGCTAAAACGATTGATATATAAGCATTTTTAATACTTCATTGTTTTGAGGAGTTATTTTATTCTTGGGAATTATGTAAAATAACCGGCAGGCACTGTATTGGACACCTTTTTCTCTGGGGGGCCTTCTCTAATCATAGGCAGAGCCTCATTTTCGCGCCTCTATTGCGCAGTTGTTTTTGGGAAGCAAGACATGCAGATGCATGTGTGAGGAGCTCAGATACATAGAAAAAGCTTACCGAAGGCGTCATTTGGTATCGTATTCCCCTTTGGGCTTGGTTGGGTCTCAGCAAAGCAGATACCAGGGACTGTATAGGGGTTAAATATAAAAACGGCTCCGGTTCCGTTATTTTAAGAGTTAAAGCTTTCAAATTTGGTGTGCAATACTTTTAAGGCTTTAAGACACTGTGGTGAAATTTTGGTGAATTTTGAACAATTCCTTCATACTTTTTCACATTTTCAGTAATAAAGTGTGTTCAGTTTAAAATTTAAAGTGACAGTAACGGTTTTATTTTAAAACGTTTTTTGTACTTTGTTATCAAGTTTATGCCTGTTTAACATGTCTGAACTATCAGATAGACTATGTTCTGTATGTGGGGAAGCCAAGGTTCCTTCTCATTTAAATAGATGTGTTTTATGTGACACAAAATTTAGAGAAAATGATGCCCAAGATGATTCCTCAAGTGAGGGGAGTAAGCATGGTACTGCATCATCCCCTCCTTCGTCTACGCCAGTCTTGCCCACACAGGAGGCCCCTAGTACATCTAGTGCGCCAATACTCCTTACTATGCAACAATTAACGGCTGTAATGGATAATTCTATCAAAAACATTTTAGCCAAAATGCCCACTTATCAGCGAAAGCGCGACTGCTCTGTTTTAGAAAATACTGAAGAGCATGAGGACGCTGATGATATTGGTTCTGAAGTGCCCCTACACCAGTCTGAGGGGGCCAGGGAGGTTTTGTCTGAGGGAGAAATTTCAGATTCAGGGAAAATTTCTCAACAAGCTGAACCTGATGTGATTACATTCAAATTTAAATTGGAACATCTCCGCGCTCTGCTTAAGGAGGTGTTATCTACTCTGGATGATTGTGAGAATTTGGTCATCCCAGAGAAATTATGTAAGATGGACAAGTTCCTAGAGGTCCCGGGGCCCCCCGAAGCTTTTCCTATACCCAAGCGGGTGGCGGACATTGTAAACAAAGAATGGGAAAGGCCTGGCATACCTTTTGTCCCTCCCCCTATATTTAAGAAATTGTTTCCTATGGTCGACCCCAGAAAGGACTTATGGCAGACAGTCCCCAAGGTCGAGGGGGCGGTTTCTACTCTAAACAAACGCACTACTATCCCTATAGAAGATAGTTGTGCTTTTAAAGATCCTATGGATAAAAAATTAGAGGGTTTGCTTAAAAAGATGTTTGTTCAGCAAGGTTACCTTCTACAACCAATTTCATGCATAGTTCCTGTCACTACAGCAGCGTGTTTCTGGTTCGATGAACTAGAAAAGTCACTCAATAAAGATTCTTCTTATGAGGAGATTATGGACAGAATTCATGCTCTCAAATTGGCTAACTCTTTTACTTTAGACGCCACTTTGCAATTGGCTAGATTAGCGGCGAAAAATTCAGGGTTTGCTATTGTGGCGCGCAGAGCGCTTTGGCTAAAATCTTGGTCAGCGGATGCGTCTTCCAAGAACAAATTGCTTAACATACCTTTCAAGGGGAAAACGCTGTTTGGCCCTGACTTGAAAGAGATTATTTCTGATATCACTGGGGGTAAGGGCCACGCCCTTCCTCAGGATAGGTCTTTCAAGGCTAAAAATAAACCAAATTTTCGTCCCTTTCGCAGAAACGGACCAGCCCCAAGTGCTACATCCTCTAAGCAAGAGGGTAATACTTCTCAAGCCAAGCCAGCCTGGAGGCCAATGCAAGGCTGGAACAAGGGTAAGCAGGCCAAGAAACCTGCCACTGCTACCAAGACAGCATGAGATGTTGGCCCCCGATCCGGGACCGGATCTGGTGGGGGGCAGACTTTCTCTCTTCGCTCAGGCTTGGGCAAGAGATGTTCTGGATCCTTGGGCGCTAGAAATAGTCTCCCAAGGTTATCTTCTGGAATTCAAGGGGTTTCCCCCAAGGGGGAGGTTCCACAGGTCTCAATTGTCTTCAGACCACATAAAAAGACAGGCATTCTTACATTGTGTAGAAGACCTGTTAAAAATGGGAGTGATTCATCCTGTTCCATTAGGAGAACAAGGGATGGGATTCTACTCCAATCTGTTCATAGTTCCCAAAAAAGAGGGAACATTCAGACCAATCTTAGATCTCAAGATCCTAAACAAGTTTCTCAAGGTTCCATCGTTCAAAATGGAAACCATTCGGACAATTCTTCCTTCCATCCAGGAAGGTCAATTCATGACCACGGTGGATTTAAAGGATGCGTATCTACATATTCCTATCCACAAGGAACATCATCGGTTCCTAAGGTTCGCCTTTCTGGACAAGCATTACCAGTTTGTGGCACTTCCATTCGGATTAGCCACTGCTCCAAGAATTTTCACAAAGGTACTAGGGTCCCTTCTAGCGCTGCTACGACCAAGGGGCATTGCAGTAGTACCTTACTTGGATGACATACTGATTCAAGCGTCGTCCCTACCACAAGCAAAGGCTCATACGGACATTGTCCTGGCCTTTCTCAGATCTCACGGGTGGAAAGTGAACGTAGAAAAAAGTTCTCTATCTCCGTCAACAAGAGTTCCCTTCTTGGGAACAATAATAGACTCCTTAGAAATGAGGATTTTTCTGACAGAGGCCAGAAAATCAAAACTTCTAAGCTCTTGTCAAGTACTTCATTCTGTTCCTCTTCCTTCCATAGCGCAGTGCATGGAAGTAATAGGTTTGATGGTCGCGGCAATGGACATAGTTCCTTTTGCGCGAATTCATCTGAGACCTTTACAACTGTGCATGCTCAGTCAGTGGAATGGGGATTATACAGACTTGTCTCCGACGATACAAGTAGATCAGAGGACCAGAGATTCACTCCGTTGGTGGCTGACCCTGGACAACCTGTCACAGGGGATGAGCTTCCGCAGACCAGAGTGGGTCATTGTCACGACCGATGCCAGTCTGGTGGGCTGGGGCGCGGTCTGGGAACTCCTGAAAGCTCAGGGTCTTTGGTCTCGGGAAGAATCTCTTCTCCCGATAAATATTCTGGAACTGAGAGCGATATTCAATGCTCTCAAGGCTTGGCCTCAGCTAGCAAAGGCCAAATTCATACGGTTTCAATCAGACAACATGACGACTGTTGCGTATATCAACCATCAAGGGGGAACAAGGAGTTCCCTGGCGATGGAAGAAGTGACCAAAATCATTCAATGGGCGGAGACTCACTCCTGCCACTTGTCTGCAATCCACATCCCAGGAGTGGAAAATTGGGAAGCGGATTTTCTGAGTCGTCAGACATTTCATCCGGGGGAGTGGGAACTCCATCCGGAAATCTTTGCCCAAATTACTCAATTGTGGGGCATTCCAGACATGGATCTGATGGCCTCTCGTCAGAACTTCAAGGTTCCTTGCTACGGGTCCAGATCCAGGGATCCCAAGGCGACTCTAGTAGATGCACTAGTAGCACCTTGGACCTTCAACCTAGCTTATGTATTCCCACCGTTTCCTCTCATCCCCAGGCTGGTAGCCAGGATCAATCAGGAGAGGGCATCGGTGATCTTGATAGCTCCTGCGTGGCCACGCAGGACTTGGTATGCAGACCTGGTGAATATGTCATCGGCTCAACCATGGAAGCTACCTTTGAGACAGGACCTTCTTGTTCAAGGTCCGTTCGAACATCCGAATCTGGCCTCACTCCAACTGACTGCTTGGAGATTGAACGCTTGATTTTATCAAAGCGAGGGTTCTCAGATTCTGTCATTGATACTCTTGTTCAGGCCAGAAAGCCTGTTACTAGAAAAATCTACCATAAAATATGGAAAAAATATATCTGTTGGTGTGAATCTAAAGGATTCCCATGGAACAAGATAAAAATTCCTAAGATTCTATTCTTTCTTCAAGAAGGTTTGGAGAAAGGATTATCTGCAAGTTCTTTGAAGGGACAGATTTCTGCTTTATCTGTTTTACTTCACAAAAAGCTGGCGGCTGTGCCAGATGTTCAAGCTTTTGTTCAGGCTCTGGTTAGAATCAAGCCTGTTTACAAACCTTTGACTCCTCCTTGGAGTCTCAATTTAGTTCTTTCAGTTCTTCAGGGGGTTCCGTTTGAACCCTTACATTCCGTAGATATTAAGTTATTATCTTGGAAAGTTTTGTTTTTGGTTGCAATTTCTTCTGCTAGAAGAGTTTCAGAGTTATCTGCTCTGCAGTGTTCTCCTCCTTATCTGGTGTTCCATGCAGATAAGGTGGTTTTGCGTACTAAACCTGGTTTTCTTCCGAAAGTTGTTTCTAACAAAAACATTAACCAGGAGATAGTCGTGCCTTCTTTGTGTCCGAATCCAGTTTCAAAGAAGGAACGTTTGTTGCACAATTTGGATGTGGTTCGTGCTCTAAAATTCTATTTAGATGCTACAAAGGATTTCAGACAAACATCTTCCTTGTTTGTTGTTTATTCTGGTAAAAGGAGAGGTCAAAAAGCAACTTCTACCTCTCTCTCTTTTTGGCTTAAAAGCATCATCAGATTGGCTTACGAGACTGCCGGACGGCAGCCTCCTGAAAGAATCACAGCTCATTCCACTAGGGCCGTGGCTTCCACATGGGCCTTCAAGAACGAGGCTTCTGTTGATCAGATATGTAAGGCAGCGACTTGGTCTTCACTGCACACTTTTACTAAATTTTACAAATTTTGATACTTTTGCTTCTTCTGAGGCTATTTTTGGGAGAAAGGTTTTGCAAGCCGTGGTGCCTTCCATCTAGGTGACCTGATTTGCTCCCTCCCATCATCCGTGTCCTAAAGCTTTGGTATTGGTTCCCACAAGTAAGGATGACGCCGTGGACCGGACACACCTATGTTGGAGAAAACAGAATTTATGTTTACCTGATAAATTACTTTCTCCAACGGTGTGTCCGGTCCACGGCCCGCCCTGGTTTTTTAATCAGGTCTGATAATTTATTTTCTTTAACTACAGTCACCACGGTATCATATGATTTCTCCTATGCAAATATTCCTCCTTTACGTCGGTCGAATGACTGGGGAAGGCGGAGCCTAGAAGGGATCATGTGACCAGCTTTGCTGGGCTCTTTGCCATTTCCTGTTGGGGAAGAGAATATCCCACAAGTAAGGATGACGCCGTGGACCGGACACACCGTTGGAGAAAGTAATTTATCAGGTAAACATAAATTCTGTTTTCTGATTTTTTTTATTTTTTATTAGTTGATATCTATAAACACATTGAAATATATTTGTAGGAACCAGAGTATGAGTCAATACTATACACATTTAAAACTATTAAAATATGTTATGCAAAATTCATAGAAGTTTACCTTTTTAAAACTAGCCTTATTCACAATAGCCTCCCAAAACAGAGTTGCATTTAAAATGTCACACTGAAGCCAAGATATAAGCCACTAATATTCAGACTGGTATAATTAACTATATAGCTACAATGTATTCTAATACAATTCTAATTAGGACACTAAAAGTACATATATTCTAAATATGAACAGTTACTTTAAATGTCCATTTATTTAAACTGAAATAAATTCTTAGTTACTTATAATTAAAAAACAATTCTGATATATATATATATATATATATATCTCCTATATTTTGCAAAGATAACTTCAAATTTAGGATTAGTTTAAAATACACAGGTTATGAATATAAGCTAAAATATAAATATGCTCTTTAAATCTATCAGTTGTAATTTAACTGCAGTGACTATGCATATATTTTTGTTTTAGACATTTATCTGTAATAAATAACCTTTTAATACTTTACCAAAATGACCAAAATCGATAATGCAATTTTCAGAAAACTTCTTGTTTGTCCCACCTCATATAAAGATAAGTGTAATTGCAATTGATAAGAAAAAGTATGGCCTACTTTGCTTATAGTTTGACTGTATCCCACGCAACAGTTTTCAGTCAGTTTAGCAAAATCATTAGCAGACAGTCCCTTCTCCTATCCAGCCTACAACTTATATTGTTTAATCATAGGTGAGAAATATAGGAGGCCCTTTGAAAATCTGCTTTGTGATTTGTTCATCTTGGAAATGTATGTTGCCAGGGAGAGGCATCTTTGTTAACAACCAATGTCTTTTGGCTGTAATTCTTGCATCGCAACACTGGGTTTTGGCCATCGGGGGCAGCATGACAACAAACAGCAATACATTTAATAATTTCTAACATTTAAAAATATTTCTTTAAAATGTGTAATAAATGCCATTTATTTACATTAATAATTTACATGTTCAAATGTATTGTACTATGTCACATTATTCCTTCTGATTATTTTAATATGAAACATCAGTATTCTTTTTAATATCATATTACATCAGAGTAATTTATACTGTTAACTATTAGCTTAAAATCCATTTAAAATAGTCTTCAGTTTCCTGGCATTTATATAAAAACCATAGCGTATTTCATATTCAGTACTGCACTGCATCCCAACATGAATATTTCATATTTCTAATAAATCCTGAATGCATGAATCTTGTCTATGCAGATCTGAAATAAAAAATAATAGTGTTATTAATAATTTCTTCTTAGGTCCACATATATCCATATTCATATGCTTAAAAACACAGACGCTAAGACATTTTATGCTTTTTGTCGGAAGTATGTTTTACTGAAATCTAAGTGCAGTTATTTTAAACAGTGAAATTTGAAATTATAATGCAAGCCATGTGCTTTTGCTGTGCGTTATCCTCCCCCAGATGTATGTCTGAATTACGTATATTCAAGTGTCAGTAGTTATGGGTCTTTGCATCTCATTTGGTTTCAAACGCTTCAGTGAACCATTGCATTGTTATCACATGTGTCTGTTAGCATATGTTTCTTTCAGATTAGAAAGATTTAGTGAAGGATTTCAAAAGACTCTTGAGCATATCCTCCCCCAAAGTACAGACCATTGACTCTACCAACCAAAGGGTTCCTGTAATTTAGGTATTATGTTTTATCTTTGTTTGACAAGATTGTTGAGTTGCAAAAGACAATCCAGCTATTTCTCTGACATAGTGTCAATATATATCCCTGCATGGGGTTATCTATTTTACAATCTGGTTCTCCTATGTCCTGTTCATCAGGAAAGGGAATCATCACATTTGATCCAAGATTTATAATACACAAAATAAACATGGCCATTCCTTTTGAAACAATTTAAATGCTATCTTAATTAGGAGAAGCGTATCTTATGTCTGATCTAAAACCTGGAATATATAGCTATATAGATTGACCATCTCTTATTGAAGTTTTTGCCTTTGAAATGGTTTAAATGTTATCTTTTAATTTAAGCTATAAAACTCTGCTCTTTCTCAATCACTTTTA
Organism: Bombina bombina; assembly: GCF_027579735.1. Lineage (NCBI taxonomy): Eukaryota > Metazoa > Chordata > Amphibia > Anura > Bombinatoridae > Bombina > Bombina bombina. Next base: position 1,114,660,804 of record NC_069502.1, on the reverse strand, counting down.
CAACGTTCCTTTTTAAATGACTTTGTGACTCATCCTGTGTAATCACAGACGTGGGGGAGAATTGAATATGGGTTTCAATTCAATTTTAATGTTTTATGAATGAATTAATCATTTGGTACTGATTAGCCAAATATATAATAATATATATATTAATCTTATACCTTGACAAGTTAGACAGTGCTAGTTTGTGTGCCATATAGATAACATCGTGCTCACTCCTGTGGAGTTGCTTAGGAGTCAGAACTAATTGGCTAGAAATAAGGGGGCAGTCTGCAGAGGCTTAGATACAAGGTAATCACAGAGGTAAAAAGTATAGTGATATAACCGTGTTGGTTATGCAAAACTGGGGAATGTGTAATAAAGGGATTATCTATCTAACTTTTGAATTGATAGAAATTCGGAAGTAGACTGTCCCTTTTAAAGTTGTCTCGAGTACCAATACATTTCTGGTTGCTTGGTTGCTACACGTTTGCCTATTGTCATTGGGTCACCAAATGTGTTTAGCTACATTTTGCTGCTTTGAAACTGACTTTTAAAGGAACAGTAAACAACTTCCTAATTTTCTTCCCTTATAAATTCTGCTTTTTCTAAATATCCTTTGAAGAGTAAACCTAGTATTCTCTGGCAGCAGTGTTTGCAGCACTGTATAACATTGTTACAACATTATGGCAAACATTGCCATTTTAGAATGCCTGACACCTATGCACACTAACCTATCTATATTTACTCTTCAAAACTAATGAATGGCAAATTTGATAATAGAAGTAAATTAGGAACTTTGTTTAAAATTGCAACCGTTAAAGTTTCATTTTTTACTTCACTCTCCCTTTTAAAGGGACAGTCTACACCAAAATTGTTATTGTTTGAAAAGATAGATAAGACCTTTACTACCCAATCCTCAGCTTTGCACAACCAACATTGTCATATTAATATACTTTATAACATTTAAACCTCTAAATTTCTGCCTGTTTCTAAGCCACTACAGACAGCCTCTTCTCACATGCTTTTATTACTAGTCTCTTGTTGTGAAAAGCTAATTCATGTGTGCCATAAAGATAACATTGTGCTCACTCCCGTTGAGTTATGCAGGACATAGCACTAATTGGCTAAAATGCAAGTCAATAGATAATAAATACAAAAATAGCCATGGGATCAGGGGGCTATCAGAAAAGGCTTAGATACAAGATAATCACAGAGGTAAAAATTATATTAATATAACCGTGTTGGTTTTGCAAAACTGGGGAATGGGTAACAAAGGGATTATCTATCCTTTTTTTTTTTTTTTTTTTTTTTTTTTTTTTAATACAATAAATTATTTGGAGTAGACTGTCCCTTTTTAATCTTGATAGGGTTAAACACACAGAGCAATTTTAATATTGGTAAAATAACATCAAATACCTGATAACATATTAGAGCATTTTGTTTTGCACTTATATCTATTTAAAGGTAAATGAAGCCAAAAAAAAGTCATGATTCAGATACAGCATGCAATTTAAAACAACTTTCTAATTGACTTCTATTATAACATTTTCTTCGTTCTATTGGTATATTTTGTTGAAAAGCAGGGATGGTACTGTATGTATACTTAGGAGACAGTCCATTTTTGGAGCACAATATGGCAGCAGTTTTGCACAAATGTTATTGATTTGCAAGAGCACTAGATGGCAGCACTTTCTAAAACCAACTTCACAAATTAGCATAAATAATTATACAGCGTAACTTAGAAACTAAAGCTGACACGACTGATTTTAATCAAGTGTTTACAATTTGATTCCAACACAATTAGACAATGTTTTACTACAACTGGCCCTGTATTTCCATAGGGTCTCTATTATCTACATTGACCTAAATCTGGATGGCAACTCTGAATGTAGTCCCGTCAAGGATCAAGTTAAAATGTGCTGTGAAATAGCAAATTTTTATGAAACTGAATATTTTTTTTGCTTTGCTATATGTTACTGTAGAACAAGGCATGATACAAAAGGGTGGTCCCCCTTAATAAGCAAATTATTCACATGATTCCAAAAAAACATTGCAAGAAAGACTTAAAAAAAACAAAGCCCCAGTGGCTTTCTGTGTGCAGAGCAAAAGATGCAAAAGAAAAGCCTGGTTTTGTGAGAGTATCGCTGGCAGTGGCCAAGTACCATAATTGATGGTTCCGCTGTGGGATTTAAGAAATGTAATTATAAGACACATATGGTGGATGTGTAATCAGAAGGTCTGTTTTTTGTTTGTGTTTGCATCGTTTCTTAAAGTAAAAACTATTTGTATTTAATGTAAATAAATCTGTCTTCTGTGATTACTGTTACTCACCAAATGAGACTATCGCCTTCCACTTTATTTTATTGGCAATTGATATCTGCTAATGTTTGATAGGATGATAATATCAGAGCAAATAGGATGCAAAGTGAACACAGAAATATGCAGTGAATTGCTTCTATAATGGTATCTACATCCTACGTGTTAGTGCTACGACCTCTGCTGCAATTTCAGAGTAAAGTGTGTTACACAGAGTAAGTTGGAGGAAATAATTGTTCTGTAACATAAAGCTAGTTTATATAGAGACGATGATCTGTCTTTTTTTTTTTTTGTAATATTTACAGAGAATTATGGAATATGTCTGTCATTTTTTTTTAAAATTTATAAACAAGCTTTCTCCAACATAGGTGTGTCCGGTCCACGGCGTCATCCTTACTTGTGGGATATTCTCTTCCCCAACAGGAAATGGCAAAGAGCCCAGCAAAGCTGGTCACATGATCCCTCCTAGGCTCCGCCTACCCCAGTCATTCTCTTTGCCGTTGTACAGGCAACATCTCCACGGAGATGGCTTAGAGTTTTTTAGTGTTTAACTGTAGTTTTTATTATTCAATCAAGAGTTTGTTATTTTGAAATAGTGCTGGCATGTACTATTTACTCAGAAACAGAAAAGAGATGAAGATTTCTGTTTGTATGAGGAAAATGATTTTAGCACCGTCACTAAAATCCATGGCTGTTCCACACAGGACTGTTGAGAGCAATTAACTTCAGTTGGGGGAACAGTGAGCAGTTTCTTGCTGCTTGAGGTATGACACATTCTAACAAGACGATGTAATGCTGGAAGCTGTCATTTTCCCTATGGGATCCGGTAAGCCATGTTTATTACGATTGTAAATAAGGGCTTCACAAGGGCTTATTAAGACTGTAGACTTTTTCTGGGCTAAATCGATTCATTATTAACACATATTTAGCCTTGAGGAATCATTTTATCTGGGTATTTTGATATAATAATATCGGCAGGCACTGTTTTAGACGCCTTATTCTTAGGGGCTTTCCCAAAGCATAGGCAGAGCCTCATTTTCGCGCCGGTGTGGCGCACTTGTTTTTGAGAAGCATGGCATGCAGTCGCATGTGAGAGGAGCTCTGATACTTAGAAAAGGCTTTCTGAAGGCGTCATTTGGTATCGTATTCCCCTTTGGGCTTGGTTGGGTCTCAGCAAAGCAGATACCAGGGACTGTAAGGGGGTTAAAGTTCAAAACGGCTCCGGTTCCGTTATTTTAAGGGTTAAAGCTTCCAAATTTGGTGTGCAATACTTTTAAGGCTTTAAGACACTGTGGTGAAAATTTGGTGAATTTTGAACAATTCCTTCATGTTTTTTCGCAATTGCAGTAATAAAGTGTGTTCAGTTTAAAATTTAAAGTGACAGTAACGGTTTTATTTTAAAACGTTTTTTGTACTTTGTTATCAAGTTTATGCCTGTTTAACATGTCTGAACTACCAGATAGACTGTGTTCTGAATGTGGGGAAGCCAGAATTCCTATTCATTTAAATAAATGTGATTTATGTGACAATGATGCCCAAGATGATTCCTCAAGTGAGGGGAGTAAGCATGGTACTGCATCATTCCCTCCTTCGTCTACACGAGTCTTGCCCACTCAGGAGGCCCCTAGTACATCTAGCGCGCCAATACTCCTTACTATGCAACAATTAACGGCTGTAATGGATAATTCTGTCAAAAACATTTTAGCCAAAATGAACACTTATCAGCGTAAGCGCGACTGCTCTGTTTTAGATACTGAAGAGCATGACAACGCTGATATTAATATTTCTGAAGGGCCCCTAACTCAGTCTGATGGGGCCAGGGAGGTTTTGTCTGAGGGAGAAATTACTGATTCAGGGAACATTTCTCAACAAGCTGAACCTGATGTGATTGCATTTAAATTTAAGTTGGAACATCTCCGCATTCTGCTTAAGGAGGTATTATCCACTCTGGATGATTGTGACAAGTTGGTCATCCCAGAGAAACTATGTAAAATGGACAAGTTCCTAGAGGTGCCGGGGCTCCCAGAAGCTTTTCCTATACCCAAGCGGGTGGCGGACATTGTTAATAAAGAATGGGAAAGGCCCGGTATTCCTTTCGTCCCTCCCCCCATATTTAAAAAATTGTTTCCTATGGTCGACCCCAGAAAGGACTTATGGCAGACAGTCCCCAAGGTCGAGGGAGCGGTTTCCACTTTAAACAAACGCACCACTATACCCATAGAGGATAGTTGTGCTTTCAAAGATCCTATGGATAAAAAATTAGAAGGTTTGCTTAAAAAGATGTTTGTTCAGCAGGGTTACCTTCTACAACCAATTTCATGCATTGTCCCTGTCGCTACAGCCGCATGTTTCTGGTTCGATGAGCTGATAAAGGCGGTCGACAGTGATTCTCCTCCTTATGAGGAGATTATGGACAGAATCAATGCTCTCAAATTGGCTAATTCTTTCACCCTAGACGCCACTTTGCAATTGGCTAGGTTAGCGGCTAAGAATTCTGGGTTTGCTATTGTGGCGCGCAGAGCGCTTTGGTTGAAATCTTGGTCGGCTGATGCGTCTTCCAAGAACAAGCTACTTAACATTCCTTTCAAGGGGAAAACGCTGTTTGGCCCTGACTTGAAAGAGGTTATCTCGGATATCACTGGGGGTAAGGGCCACGCCCTTCCTCAGGATCGGCCTTTCAAGGCAAAAAGTAAACCTAATTTTCGTCCCTTTCGTAGAAATGGACCAGCCCAAAGTGCTACGTCCTCTAAGCAAGAGGGTAATACTTCTCAAGCCAAGCCAGCTTGGAGACCAATGCAAGGCTGGAACAAGGGAAAGCAGGCCAAGAAACCTGCCACTGCTACCAAGACAGCATGAAATGTTGGCCCCCGATCCGGGACCGGATCTGGTGGGGGGCAGACTCTCTCTCTTCGCTCAGGCTTGGGCAAGAGATGTTCTGGATCCTTGGGCGCTAGAAATAGTCTCCCAAGGTTATCTTCTGGAATTCAAGGGACTTCCCCCAAGGGGGAGGTTCCACAGGTCTCAGTTGTCTTCAGACCACATAAAAAGACAGGCATTCTTACATTGTGTAGAAGACCTGTTAAAAATGGGAGTGATTCATCCCGTTCCATTAAGAGAACAAGGGATGGGGTTCTACTCCAATCTGTTTATAGTTCCCAAAAAAGAGGGAACGTTCAGACCAATCTTAGATCTCAAGATCTTAAACAAGTTTCTCAAGGTTCCATCGTTCAAGATGGAAACCATTCGAACTATTCTTCCTTCCATCCAGGAAGGTCAATTCATGACCACGGTGGATTTAAAGGATGCGTATCTACATATTCCTATCCACAAGGAACATCATCGGTTCCTGAGGTTCGCATTCCTGGACAAACATTACCAGTTCGTGGCGCTTCCTTTCGGATTAGCCACTGCTCCAAGGATTTTCACAAAGGTACTAGGGTCCCTTCTAGCTGTGCTAAGACCAAGGGGCATTGCTGTAGTACCTTACTTGGACGACATTCTGATTCAAGCGTCGTCCCTTCCTCAAGCAAAGGCTCACACGGACATTGTCCTGGCCTTTCTCAGATCTCACGGATGGAAAGTGAACGTGGAAAAGAGTTCTCTATCTCCGTCAACAAGGGTTCCCTTCTTGGGAACAATAATAGACTCCTTAGAAATGAGGATTTTTCTGACAGAGGCCAGAAAAACAAAACTTCTAGACTCTTGTCGGATACTCCATTCCGTTCCTCTTCCTTCCATAGCTCAGTGCATGGAAGTGATCGGGTTGATGGTAGCGGCAATGGACATAGTTCCTTTTGCACGCATTTATCTAAGACCATTACAACTGTGCATGCTCAGTCAGTGGAATGGGGACTATACAGACTTGTCTCCGAAGATACAAGTAAATCAGAGGACCAGAGACTCACTCCGTTGGTGGCTGTCCCTGGACAACCTGTCACGAGGGATGACATTCCGCAGACCAGAGTGGGTCATTGTCACGACCGACGCCAGTCTGATGGGCTGGGGCGCGGTCTGGGGATCCCTGAAAGCTCAGGGTCTTTGGTCTCGGGAAGAATCTCTTCTACCGATAAATATTCTGGAACTGAGAGCGATATTCAATGCTCTCAAGGCTTGGCCTCAGCTAGCGAGGGCCAAGTTCATACGGTTTCAATCAGACAACATGACAACTGTTGCGTACATCAACCATCAGGGGGGAACAAGGAGTTCCCTGGCGATGGAAGAAGTGACCAAAATCATTCTATGGGCGGAGTCTCACTCCTGCCACCTGTCTGCTATCCACATCCCAGGAGTGGAAAATTGGGAAGCGGATTTTCTGAGTCGTCAGACATTGCATCCGGGGGAGTGGGAACTCCATCCGGAAATCTTTGCCCAAGTCACTCAGCTGTGGGGCATTCCAGACATGGATCTGATGGCCTCTCGTCAGAACTTCAAAGTTCCTTGCTACGGGTCCAGATCCAGGGATCCCAAGGCGGCTCTAGTGGATGCACTAGTAGCACCTTGGACCTTCAAACTAGCTTATGTGTTCCCGCCGTTTCCTCTCATCCCCAGGCTGGTAGCCAGGATCAATCAGGAGAGGGCGTCGGTGATCTTGATAGCTCCTGCGTGGCCACGCAGGACTTGGTACGCAGATCTGGTGAATATGTCATCGGCTCCTCCTTGGAAGCTACCTTTGAGACGAGACCTTCTTGTTCAGGGTCCGTTCGAACATCCGAATCTGGTTTCACTCCAGCTGACTGCTTGGAGATTGAACGCTTGATCTTATCGAAGCGAGGATTCTCAGATTCTGTTATCGATACTCTTGTTCAGGCCAGAAAGCCTGTAACTAGAAAGATTTACCACAAAATTTGGAAAAAATATATCTGTTGGTGTGAATCTAAAGGATTCCCTTGGGACAAGGTTAAGATTCCTAGGATTCTATCCTTCCTTCAAGAAGGATTGGAAAAAGGATTATCTGCAAGTTCCCTGAAGGGACAGATTTCTGCCTTGTCTGTGTTACTTCACAAAAAGCTGGCCGCTGTGCCATATGTTCAAGCCTTTGTTCAGGCTCTGGTTAGAATTAAGCCTGTTTACAAACCTTTGACTCCTCCTTGGAGTCTCAATTTAGTTCTTTCAGTTCTTCAGGGGGTTCCGTTTGAACCCTTGCATTCCGTTGATATTAAGTTATTATCTTGGAAAGTTTTGTTTTTAGTTGCAATTTCTTCTGCTAGAAGAGTTTCAGAATTATCTGCTCTGCAGTGTTCTCCTCCTTATCTGGTGTTCCATGCAGATAAGGTGGTTTTACGTACTAAACCTGGTTTTCTTCCAAAAGTTGTTTCTAACAAAAACATTAACCAGGAGATTATTGTACCTTCTCTGTGTCCGAAACCAGTTTCAAAGAAGGAACGTTTGTTGCACAATTTGGATGTTGTTCGCGCTCTAAAATTCTATTTAGATGCTACAAAGGATTTTAGACAAACATCTTCCTTGTTTGTTTATTCCGGTAAAAGGAGAGGTCAAAAAGCAACTTCTACCTCTCTCTCTTTTTGGATTAAAAGCATCATCAGATTGGCTTACGAGACTGCCGGACGGCAGCCTCCCGAAAGAATCACAGCTCATTCCACTAGGGCTGTGGCTTCCACATGGGCCTTCAAGAACGAGGCTTCTGTTGATCAGATATGTAGGGCAGCGACTTGGTCTTCACTGCACACTTTTACCAAATTTTACAAGTTTGATACTTTTGCTTCTTCTGAGGCTATTTTTTGGGAGAAAGGTTTTGCAAGCCGTGGTGCCTTCCATTTAGGTGACCTGATTTGCTCCCTCCCTTCATCCGTGTCCTAAAGCTTTGGTATTGGTTCCCACAAGTAAGGATGACGCCGTGGACCGGACACACCTATGTTGGAGAAAACAGAATTTATGTTTACCTGATAAATTACTTTCTCCAACGGTGTGTCCGGTCCACGGCCCGCCCTGGTTTTTTTAATCAGGTCTGATAATTTATTTTCTTTAACTACAGTCACCACGGTACCATATGGTTTCTCCTATGCAAATATTCCTCCTTAACGTCGGTCGAATGACTGGGGTAGGCGGAGCCTAGGAGGGATCATGTGACCAGCTTTGCTGGGCTCTTTGCCATTTCCTGTTGGGGAAGAGAATATCCCACAAGTAAGGATGACGCCGTGGACCGGACACACCGTTGGAGAAAGTAATTTATCAGGTAAACATAAATTCTGTTTTTAATTTTGTTTTGCATTTGTTATTAGGCAGATGTTCTGTCTATTTCCACCTGTGATGCCCAGCGTGCACTCCAAAATAAAATGTAGCATCAAAGAAAGAAGGCACTCGCTGGGTCTTTTCCGTCAAAAAACTATTTTAATTTGTGACGTTTCGGGGTTGCCCCCGTTTTCAAACAAACATACCACATCAAATAGTGTACTCACCCAGTATATAACTAACCCTTGGTACCCCAGAGCGATGCTGCCGACGGCGTTCCCAGAAGTGGATCCTCCCCCACAGGTTGCGTTACGTAATATCCGTAACTTTAGCAACTGGACGCTTGATCAGCAGCGCCTAAGAGAAAACAGGGGCAACCCTGAAATGTCACAAATTAAAATTTTTTATTTTTTGACGGATAAGACCCAGTGAGTGCCTTCTTTCTTCAGAGAGAGAGGGATATATATATATATATATATATATATATATATATATATATATATATATATATATATATATATATATATATATATATATATATATATATATATATATATATATATATATATATATATATATATATATATATATATATATATATAAACATAGAGACACCCAGCACTCACCAGCTAGCTCACAGCTAAGATAAAATCAACTGGAAAGGTTGGTTACTGCATCTGGCCAAATGGGAAAAGCTCAGGCACCACGTCAAGGTCCTTTCCACTGACTGAGTCCCAAACACAGCCACACCATGCGAGCTCACAAAGCCAAACAAACTGAGAACAAAGGAGGGGTGCACAGGTGGATGTAATCACCCAGAGAAATACAAAACACGGAAGGGAACTGCACTCCAAGACAGGACCAGGTACACATCCAGTGACTCGGCAACATCCAGCCCTGGGTGCTAAATAGCACTCCAAAAAAGCTGTGATGTCACCAGAGCCACAGGCAGTTAACCCCAGTCCGGAATGGGTGCAAGAAACAAGGGGGATTACAAACAAAAAGTAATACAACACATGTGTTTGTAATCCCCCTTGTTTCTTGCACCCATGTTTATATATTATATATAATATATAAATATATTTTTTATATTGTACAATATATATATATCTCTATCATTTTTATTTTGGGGTGTCTCTCACCCTTTATTTTGGTACCTCTTGTATATTTAACGTTATGCACTTTTTATTTATTTTTATATTTTATCCTATGTTTAAAGGGTATTTCTCTCCCCCCCCTTCATTTTATTTATTAAACTAATAAAGGCTATATTTTATCTTTGTTCTTACATCATTATGTGTCGTTTCCTTCTCTTTTGATTAGTAGCTTAAGTGAGTGCTCTTTATGGTGTATCTTTTCTTTACGCTACATATTTACCTGAATATTGAGGAGCCAGACACTTCTAAAAACCATACACGGGTGTTTTCATAAAAAAAAAAATATATATATAGAATAAGCCAAATAGTTGTAAGCTGAAGTAAAATTAAAAGACCTTTTGTCTCTCGGGATCAAATCCTGTCTCAAATGTTTTCCCTGTCCCTTTTGTTTTCTTTACCTCATAAATATGTTTCACTATCAACTTTTCTTTCCTTTTCTTTCCTTTTTTTCTATTCTTCCCATTTAGTAGTTGGTTTGTAGGCTGAAGATTACAACCATCACTGTAGAGTATTCATATTATCACAATGTTCTTTGAGATGCGTCATAACAAAACAATAGCACTTAGTAGAGCTGCAACTACTAATCGTTATAATCGATTGTGAAAATAGTTGTCGACGAATCTCATTGATTAGTTGGTCTGTGCATGACACCAGCTGCTTAACTCCAGTGAGCTCCTGCACATGGTATTGTGTTTTATGGTTATGTCCGTAGCCTAAAGGACGTTTACAGACATTTACTTTTAACTTTTCAGGAGGAGTATAAGTTTACAACTACTCCTGGCTTATGTGCATCCCAGAAATAAAGGAGTCATCATTCAGATTGCTTATATTAAATCAGGTGATTTGGGACTATGCTTTGCATGATATAGTGCCGAGCTTGTTATTTACACCTAGCTCTAGATTGATGGGAGGAGTTGTTTGAATTTATCTGCACTATTATCTTTTTGCACAATTATTAGCGAATTGCTTGGTATTGCTGAATATATGTAATGTATAGACAAATGTGTACGGCTTTGTCCTGTTATTGATATAAAGTCCTTATTGCTTTTGACTTTTTTTTGTATTGTTTTTTTTTTTATATATATATATATTTTCAATAAATTGATATGTACCAGATTCAACCTCAATAAGTATATAGCTGTTATTTTTAGAGCAGACTAGACTTTTTTTTTCCCCCTCTAACCTTAAAGCTGTTTATTTACCAATGCATATAGATATTCAATATATTTTTTTTATGTTAGAATGAAGTCCATGCTTACTTTGCTGAGAGGCCCCATGCCAAGGTGGAAAACACTTTGCATTGGTGAAGCGCTAACAAAGATAAATATCCCACTTTGGCGAAATTGGCAAAACCCTAATTATGCATGTCGGGCACCTTTTAACGCCATCTGAGCGTCTCTTCTCTGCTGCAGGCAAAATAGCTGCAATAAGAGAGCCAGCCTCAGCCAGTAGCATGTGGTCATGTTGACATTGTTACATTTCAATGCAAAGTTTCTGAAAGAGTGAATAACAGAATGTTGTAAACAGTTATAGTCTGCCTCTGTATAGTTCTACCGCTTTTGAAACAGTTTGTGGTTTGGTGTTTATTATAAAAATGTGTTCTGCTGCTTAAAAATGGGACAAATGGTTGTGTTAATGTAATGTTTTAGTCTGAAGTTTATATTTGTAACACTCAGTATGTGGATTTTATTTAAAATATAGGAAACAATGATTGATTCTTTTTTTATCCAATTAGTCAATCGAAAAATAATTGACTGATTAATCGATTATTAGTCTAGTACTTAGTCTGAACTTCAGATAAGTAGTAGATTTTTTTTTTTTTCTTGACAAATTTGTTATGTCTATTTCTACTCCCACTGCATTATGTGACAGCCATCAGCCAATTACAAATGCATATACGTACCATGTGACAGCCATCAGCCAATTACAAATGCATATACATATATTCTGTGAATTCTTGGTGACATAAAAAAACTGTGCACATTTTGTTACTAGAAGTAAATGGTAAAATATTTTAAAATGATACGCTCTATCTGAATCATGAAAGTTTTTAATTTTGACTTGAGTGTCCCTTTTTTTTTAAAGGACCAATAATACAGTAGAGTTGAATAACTGACAAACAATAAAATAAAAAAAAATAGCACTTTCTTTGAATTTGAAATGAGCAGTAGAATATTTTCTGGCAAATTGTAAAGTTAATCCAATTTTCCCTCCCCCTGTATCATGTGACACCCATCAGCCAATCACAAAATGCAATTTTGTACTTACTTAGTAGGAGCTTGAGCCTTAAAGTGTGCATGTAAAAAGAATGTTTTGATAAAGGAAGTATATTCGTGTTTTTATTTTTTTTAAATGCCGTGCTTTATCTGAATCATGAAACTTTTTGATATTACTGTTTTTTTTTTTATTTTTATTTTTTTATTTATTTATTTAAAGCCACTTGCAATACTGTTACTGGCTCCTAAAACTACAAAACTACAATATCCAGCAGGCCAATATCATGCTGGGAATTATAGTTCATAGACACCGGGCACTACTGTGCTACTTAGAAGTCCTGCACTGTGGGAAGGTCCAGATAGAAGGTAACACTTTATGTACAAGCTTGAGATACTGTACAGGACAGTTATTTCTGTTTGTTTGACGAAATCCTTGTTATCTTCAGAATCATGTCCGGGTTGGCTCCTGCTTAAACATTTTTTATTTTATGGTTAGAAAGAAAATACAAATTTTAAATCCCTTTCCAATTAATTCTATTCTCTTGATTTCCTTTGTTCTCTTGCTATCCTTTTGTTGACAAGCATACCTTGGTAGGTTTTTAGAAGGGGCAAAGGTAGATTTTGATTGAGGACAATACCAGTAAATATATATATATATATATATATATATATATATATATATATATATATTTCTCAATTGCCTGTTTTAGTATAAGTAGGCTTGCACCTTCATTATAGCATTTTGATACAGAATAAAATGGCTATTTTTTTTTATGTCTTGTCAGCATTTTATTTTATAAACTGTATTCTCTGTAGCTTCAATATAAAAATAATTCATGGTGAAGTATGCATCAAATAAGCATATGTGTGTTTTAATTCCCATGCTAAGGAGCTTCCCTTGAGATCACATTAATGACTGTTGTTTTGCAGTCAGCAGTTTGTTTTCCCTCTGTGTATAAATCTATTTTGCCCAATGCAACCTGAGAGATGCACATATACTGTTTGTCCTTTTTTGTTCTGCTCCTGTTTAAGAATATCATGCATTTACTTGCACCCCCTTAGTTTAGTGGGGGGAAAAAAGTCTGATCATTTCCCCAGAAAGAGTTGATCTGCTCTCTGTGAGGTATACCAGCTGACATCCTGCTAGTAGCCATGTTTCAAGGGAAAGTAAACACATTGGTGATGTTTAGTTATGTGTAATGAATCAACTTTGCTATATATTTTCAGTATTTGTGTTGCCTCTTTTTCATGTAATTTACCTCTGAAAATGGTTGTTTTTTTTTTTTTTCTTTGTTTTTACATTTTTAGAACTTGAAATTAGACCCTGCTTGTCGTCTTTTTTTATATCTGTCTCAAATTGGCTATGTTAGATAACTGCAAAACAATGCATTTATACTTATGACTATGACTAGCCTTGTTGTCTGCAGACACAAGTTCAAATTGGCTAACCCAAATAAGAAGGTGGGTGCCGTTTGACTATTGAAAAACACAAATATATATGTATATAAGCATATACATACATATTTACAGGGAACACACAGTTCCCATAGGCCGCAATGTAATGGCTCTTTTCAGTGCTGTTTTTATTTTTCTAACTCTCCATACCCGCCAATCTTAAACCCCTTAAAACTGCCTAGTGTAGTATTTTTATGATAAAAAAAGCTATTTTTTTTTTTTTCCCCATAAAAAAATAAAGCCCTCCATTTTTTGGATATTTGGGACAGTTTTAGAAAATTAATCAGAGATCTGATATATGGGTAATTTTCTGAGCTCTTATCGCTACTACAAGCTCGCGGTAGCAATAAGCAACCACTTGTAATGGCTGGTTATTTATCGCGCACCCCTGAAAATGGGCAAATTAGCCTGTTTGCGGGGCGTGCAATACATTAGCGATCCACTTGTAATCTAGCCCTATGTGTGAACGCTGCAAAAGGCCAGAAATATTATTAGTACTACTGGCTCCATCTATTATTGAGGAATATCCTGTTACGTGCATCTGATTTTAACCAGTAGTACAGTGAGAACTTATCTGGCTGCCTTGATAAAGATTTGCTGCGCTTTTTATACAAATAAAATGAAAATTTTAGATTTAAAGCATCAGTAATTTGCAAATGCCGACTGTATCTTTTTTTATATAGTTGCTTTTGTATTGTTTTACATTTCACTAATTTTTTAATTTTATTTATTTTTAAAGGGACATAAAAGCCAACCTTTTTCTTGCAATAATTCAGACAGAACATACCACTTTTAAATGTTCCAATTTACTTCTGTTATCAAATTTGTGTCATTCTCTTGCTATCCTTTGTTGAAGTAGCAGCAATGCACTACTGGGAGCTAGTTGCACAAATTGCACATACATGCTTATTGTCAGCTTACCAAAACACCAATCAGCAGCTAGCTCCCAGTAGTGCATTGCTGCTCCTGAGCCTACCTAGGTATTCTTTTAAGCAAAGGATACAAAGAGAACAAAGAAAAGTAGACACTAGAAGCAATTTGGAAAGCTATTTAAAATTCCATGCTCTTTAAAGTTGCAGTATAATAGTAATTGTTACAGGTAACACAGAAAAAACAGACCGAAATTACACTGCAAATACTTAACTATGCTTAATTAAACGTTTTATTTATATTGCATAATTGGTTACTCAATCTAAAAAAACATTGGTAAGCTCATATGCTTATTTCTTAGTCCTTGAAGGCCACCTCTTATCTGAATGTATTTGACAGTTTTTCACAACTACAGTGCTAGTTCATGTGTGTCATATAGATAACACTGTGCTCACTCCCGTGGAATTACTTAGGAGAGGGCACTGATTGGCTAAAATGCATGTCTGTCAAAAGAACTGGGGCAGTCTGCAGAGGCTTAGATACAAGGTAATCACAGAGGTTAAAACTAGTATATTTAATATAACCATGATGGTTATGCAAAACTATAGAATGGGTAATAAAGGGATTACTCCAGAATTGTTATTATTTAAAAAGATAGACTGTCCCTTTAATTAGAAATATTTACCTTTGTGAATTGGCCGGACTAGAGCATAAAACTTCAAGACCCAGTTATTATGGATAACGCAGACAGGGGTCAAACACAAATAAACTATGACCATTACAAAGTTATTTTAGTGTAAACAGGAGCTTGCTTTAGTCTGAAGATCAAAGGTTTTATTTATATTGGTCCACTTTGTATTTCTGTTTTTTGAATGTTGGGTGCCAGAATGCGTTTTTCAGAACACGAATAAGCCATTTTGTTTGTAAATGTATAAAATGTGTGTGTCTAGGACTGTGTCCTGCATTATTCATTTTATGCACTATTTCATGTTTTCTAGCATTTATTGTGAGGAAGGATCGGCTTACTGAAGTCATGCTGTGTGTTTTGTGTGACAGTTATACTTTAGGCTTTGTCACTTCAGTGAGACACAAACCCAGAACTTGCAGTTAAAGGGACAGTCTACTTGAAAATTGTTGTTGTTTAAAAAGATAGATAATCTCTTTATTACCCATTCCCCAGTTTTGCATAACCAACACTGTTATATTAATATATGTTTTATCTCTGTGATTATCTTATATCTAAGCCTCTGCAGACTGCCCCCTTATCTAAGTGCTATTTACAGACTTGCATTTTAGCTAATCAGCGCTGACTCATAAATAACCCTATGTGAGTGAGCACAATGTTATCTATATGGCACACATGAACTAACACTGTCTAACTGTAAAAAAAAAAAACTATCTCACTCTCTCTCCACATAAGATAGCTCCGAGAGCCTGTGAAGCTGGAAGTCAATGCCCCCTTACAGTCCTCCAATAATTTAACATATTAGCAGAGGCTGAATATTAACATCTTGTTTGCTGCAGTGGTTTTTCAATTGTCTAACTCCACCCACAACTTTACTTATTTGGAGAAGCCAATCCAGACTTGACTGTCATTGTGTTAACAAAATATCTTTTGTTTGGCTTTAGCAGAAAATATACAAAAAACTACTTATTAGGGCGGGAGGGATATGTGGCATTGTTAAGAGTATAAAACCTGCCATGTGGTCTTTTATTTCTGAGGAATGGAAAATCTAAAATGTTTAAGCTTAGATTACAGGAAAAGGTGTCAATATAAATATCATATTGTTGCAGAGTTATTTTATTGGGCATAATTAAAGTGATGGTAAACTTGACATGTTTTAAAATCAGGTCTGGAATCTAAGTGATATTTTCTATGGACTTTAATTAAAGGGACATGATACCCAAATGTTGAATCACTTTAAAATGATGCAGCATAGCTGTAAACAGCTGACTAGAAAATATCACTTTAACATCTCTATGTAAAAAAAGGAAAAT
Organism: Bombina bombina; assembly: GCF_027579735.1. NCBI lineage: Eukaryota > Metazoa > Chordata > Amphibia > Anura > Bombinatoridae > Bombina > Bombina bombina. The sequence continues at coordinate 1,114,644,621 of NC_069502.1, read as the reverse complement.
ATTTTTACCTAAAATTTCCTAAGTATTCACACCCCACTGCAAAGAGACTTTAAGCAGCCAGTCAGGATGCTTTTCCCAGGACAAGCTAGGGAGTGTGCGTCCATCACGTGCAGGCACAGTCATGTTATTTTCCTATTCAGTCTAACTAAGTTCTATGAAATCTCAATAGATGTCAGTGAAATCTCATGAGATCACAGCAAACACAATGCATTACCTCAGCACTGCTGATGCTGATTTGGCTATTGTTTCTTCTTTAAATAGCAGCTGAAGTATAACTGTTACTAGAGCACTTACTCTTTTGAGCTGAAGAAATTTTGAGGTAAAATATCTTCCTATTTACATTGAGATTCTCGGGTGATATTTTCATGTCCGCTTTTTACAGTTTTGCTGCATCACTTTCAAGTGATTTAGCATATGAGTATTATAATCCCTTTAATTAATCACCTCTATTGAACATGCACTGTAACTTTAGTTTCTCTTGTTAAGTGTATTCAGTCCACGGGTCATCCATTACTTATGGGATATATTCCCTTCCCAACAGGAAGTTGCAAGAGGATCACCCAAGCAGAGCTGCTATATAGCTCCTCCCCTCACATGTCATATCCAGTCATTCTCTTGCAACTGACATAGTAGGAAGGTGTGAGAGGAGTGTGGAATTTTTATACTTAATTATTTCTTCAATCAAAAGTTTATTTTAAATGGCACCGGAGTGTGCTGTTTTTTTCTCTCAGGCAGTATTTAGAAGAAGAATCTGCCTGCGTTTTCTATGATCTTAGCAGAAGTAACTAAGATCCACTGGCTGTTCTCGCACATTCTGAGGAGTGGGGTAACTTCAGAAAGGGAATAGCATGCGGGGTCACCTGCAGATGAGGTATGTGCAGTAGAATATTTTTCTAAGGAATGGAATTGACTAAGAAAATACTGCTGATACCGATGTAATGTAAGTACAGCCTTAAATGCAGTAGCGACTGGTATCAGGCTGATGAATGTATGTACAATAAGTAATTTTCTAAGGAATGGAATTTGACTAAGAAAATACTGTTAATACTGAAGTAATGTATGAGCCTTAACTGCAGTAGAAACGACTGGTAGCAGGCTTATTAATAACACTACCTAACTTTTAAAGTGCATGTTTAAAACGTTTACTGGCATGTTATTCGTTTTTTGTGAGGTACTTTGGTGATAAATCTTTTGGGGCATGATTTTCCACATGGCTGTCGTTTATTTCTGCATAGAAACGGTTAACTGAGGTTTCCCACTGTTGTAATATGAGTGTGAGGGGCCTATTTTAGAGCTTTTTTGCGCAGTAAAAATTCAGTTACAGTCTTCCTGCTTCTTCCTCCTTGATCCAGGATGTCTCTAGAGAGCTCAGGGGTCTTCAAAATTCATTTTGAGGGAGGTAATCAGTCACACCAGACCTGTGACAGTGTGTTTGACTGTGATAAAAACGTTAATTGTTAAATTGATTATCCGTTTTTGGGTATTAAGGGGTTAATCATCCATTTGCTAGTGGGTGCAATGCCTTGCTAACTTAATACATTTACTGCGAAAATTTGGTTGCTATAACTGATTTGGTTCATTGTTATTTCAACTGTGACGATTTTTTGTGCTTCTTAAAGGCGCAGTAGCGTTTTTTTATATTGCTTGTAAACTTATTTGAAAGGATTTTCCAAGCTTGCTAGTCTCATTGCTAGTCTGTTTAAACATGTCTGACACAGATGAATCTGTTTGTTCACTATGTTTGAAGGCCAATGTGGAGCCCCACAGAAATATGTGTACTAAATGTATTGATGTCACTTTGAATAAAAGTCAATTTTTATCTGTAAAGAAATTATCACCAAACAACGAGGGGGAAGTTATGCCGACTAACTCTCCTCACGTGTCAGTACCTTCGCCTCCCGCTCAGGAGGCGCGTGATATTGTGGCTCCAAGTACATCAGAGAGGCCCATACAAATCACTTTGCAAGACATGGCTGCTGTTATGACAGAGGTATTATCTAAATTGCCAGAATTAAGAGGCAAGCGCGATAGCTCTGGGTTAAGGACAGAGCGCGCTGATGATGTGAGAGCCATGTCCAATTTGCAGAACATGAGGACGGAGAGCTTCATTCTGTGGGTGACTGATCTGATCCAGGGAGACCGGATTCAGAGATTTCTAATTTTAAATTTAAGCTTGAGAACCTCCGTGTATTGCTAGGGGAGGTATTAGCGGCTCTGAATGATTGTGACACGGTTGCAATTCCAGAGAAAATATGTAGGTTGGATAGATACTTTGCGGTACCGGTGTGTACTGACATTTTTCCTATACCTAAAAGGCTTACAGAAATTATTAGCAAGGAGTGGGATAGACCCGGTGTGCCCTTTTCCCCTCCTCCGATATTTAGAAAAATGTTTCCAATAGACGCCACCACACGAGACTTATGGCAGACAGTCCCTAAGGTGGAGGGAGCAGTTTCTACTTTAGCTAAACGTACCACTATCCCGGTGGAGGATAGTTGTGTTTTTTCGGATCCAATGGATAAAAAATTAGGTTACCTTAAGAAAATGTTTGTTCAACAAGGTTTTATCTTACAGCCCCTTGCATGCATTGTGCCTGTCACTGCTGCTGCGGCATTCTGGATTGAGTCTCTGGAAGAGGCCATTCGCACAGCTCCATTGGATGAGATTATGGCCAAGCTTAAAGCACTTAAGCTAGCTAATGCATTTGTTTCTGATGCCGTTGTACATTTAACCAAACTAATGGCTAAGAACTCTGGATTCGCCATCCAGGTGCGCAGAGCGCTATGGCTTAAATCCTGGTCAGCTGACGTGACTTCTAAATCTAAATTGCTTAATATTCCTTTCAAAGGGCAGACCTTATTCGGGCCCGGCTTGAAAGAAATTATTGCTGACATTACTGGAGGTAAGGGTCATACTCTTCCTCAGGACAGGGCCAAATCAAAGGCCAAACAGTCTAATTTTCGTGCCTTTCATAACTTCAAGGCAGGAGCAGCATCAACTTCCTTCGCTCCAAAACAGGAAGGAACTGTTGCTCGTTACAGACAGGGCTGGAAAGCTAACCAGCCCTGGAACAAGGGCAAGCAGGCCAGAAAGCCTACTTCTGCCCCTAAGACAGCATGAAGAGAGGGCCCCCTATCCGGAAATGGATCTAGTGGGGGGCAGACTTTCTCTCTTCGCCCAGGTTTGGGCAAGAGATGTCCAGGATCCCTGGGCGTTGGAGATCATATCTCAGGGATATCTTCTGGACTTCAAAGCTTCTCCTCCACAAGGGAGATTTCATCTTTCAAGGTTATCAGCAAACCAAATAAAGAAAGAGGCTTTTCTTCACTGTGTACAAGACCTCTTAGTAATGGGGGTGATCCACCCAGTTCCGCGGACGGAACCAGGGCAAGGGTTTTACTCAAATCTGTTTGTGGTTCCCAAGAAAGAGGGAACCTTCAGACCAATCTTGGACCTAAAAATCTTAAACAAATTCCTAAGAGTTCCATCATTCAAAATGGAAACTATTCGAACCATCCTACCCATGATCCAAGAGGGTCAATACATGACCACAGTGGACTTAAAGGATGCCTACCTTCATATACCGATTCACAAAGATTATTATTGGTACCTAAGATTTGCCTTCCTAGACAGGCATTACCAGTTTGTAGCTCTTCCCTTCGGGTTAGCTACGGCCCCGATAATTTTTACAAAGGTTCTGGGCTCACTTCTAGCGGTGCTAAGACCGCGAGGCATAGCGGTGGCTCCGTACCTAGACCACATTCTGATACAAGCGTCAAGTTTTCAAATTGCCAAGTCTCATACAGAGATAGTTCTGGCATTTCTGAGGTCGCATGGGTGGAAGGTGAACGTGGAAAAGAGTTCTCTATCACCACTCACAAGAGTCTCCTTCCTAGTCTGCATCTCAGACCTCTGCAATTATGCATGCTAAGTCAGTGGAATGGGGATTACTCAGATTTGTCCCCTCTACTAAATCTGGATCAAGAGACCAGAGATTCTCTTCTCTGGTGGCTTTTTCGGGTCCATCTGTCCAAGGGGATGACCTTTCGCAGGCCAGATTGGACAATTGTAACAACAGATGCCAGCCTTCTAGGTTGGGGCGCAGTCTGGAACTCCCTGAAGGCTCAGGGATTATGGACTCAGGAGGAGAAACTCCTCCCAATAAATATTCTGGAGTTGAGAGCAATATTCAATGCTCTTCTAGTTTGGCCTCAGTTAGCAACACTGAGGTTCATCAGATTTCAGTCGGACAACATCACGACTGTGGCTTACATCAACCATCAAGGGGGAACCAGGAGTTCCCTAGCGATGTTGGAAGTCTCAAAGATAATTCGCTGGGCAGAGTCTCACTCTTGCCACCTGTCAGCGATCTACATCCCAGGCGTGGAGAACTGGGAGGCGGATTTTCTAAGTCGCCAGACTTTTCATCCGGGGGAGTGGGAACTTCATCCGGAGGTCTTCGCTCAACTGATTCATCGTTGGGGCAAACCAGAACTGGATCTCATGGCGTCTCGCCAGAACGCCAAGCTTCCTTGTTACGGATCCAGGTCCATGGACCCGGGAGCGGCGCTGATAGATGCTCTGACAGCCCCTTGGGTCTTCAACATGGCTTATGTGTTTCCACCATTTCCGATGCTACCTCGACTGATTGCCAAGATCAAACAGGAGAGAGCATCGGTGATTCTGATAGCGCCTGCGTGGCCACGCAGGACCTGGTATGCAGACCTAGTGGACATGTCGTCCTGTCCACCATGGTCTCTACCTCTGAGGCAGGACCTTCTAATACAAGGTCCTTTCAACCATCCAAATCTAATTTCTCTGAGGCTGACTGCATTGAGATTGAAAGCTTGATCCTATCAAAGCGTGGCTTCTCGGAGTCAGTTATTGATGCCTTAATACAGGCATGGAAGCCTGTTACCAGAAAATTTTTACCATAAGATATGGCGTAAATATTTATATTGGTGCGAATCCAAGGGTTACTCATGGAGTAAGGTTAGGATTCCTAGGATATTGTCCTTTCTACAAGAGGGTTTAGAAAAGGGCTTATCTGCTAGTTCGTTAAAGGGACAGATTTCTGCTCTGTCTATTCTCTTACACAAACGTCTGGCAGAAGTTCCAGACGTCCAGGCTTTTTATCAGGCTTTGGCTAAGATTAAGCCTGTGTTTAAGACTGTTGCTCCTCCGTGGAGCTTAAACTTGATTCTTAAAGTTCTTCAAAGGGTTCCGTTTGAACCCCTTCATTCCATTGATATTAAGCTTTTATCTTGGAAAGTTCTGTTTTTAATGGCTATTTCCTCGGCTCGAAGAGTCTCGGAGTTATCTGCCTTACATTGTGATTCTCCTTATCTGATTTTCCATTCAGACAAGGTAGTTCTGCATACTAAACCTGGTTTTTTACCTAAGGTAGTTTCTAACAGGAATATCAATCAGGAGATTGTTGTTCCATCATTATGTCCTAATCCTTCTTCAAAGAAGGAACGACTTTTGCATAATCTGGACGTAGTCCGTGCCCTGAAGTTCTATTTACAGGCAACTAAAGATTTTCGTCAAACTTCTTCCCTGTTTGTCGTGTACTCTGGTCAGAGGAGAGGTCAAAAAGCTTCGGCAACCTCTCTCTCCTTTTGGCTTCGTAGCATAATACGTTTAGCCTATGAGACTGCTGGACAGCAGCCCCCTGAAAGAATTACAGCTCATTCCACTAGAGCTGTGGCTTCCACCTGGGCCTTTAAGAATGAGGCCTCTGTTGAACAGATTTGCAAGGCTGCAACTTGGTCTTCGCTTCACACTTTTTCAAAATTTTACAAATTTGACACTTTTGCTTCTTCGGAGGCTGTTTTTGGGAGAAAGGTTCTACAGGCAGTGGTTCCTTCCGTTTAAGTTCCTGCCTTGTCCCTCCCATCATCTGTGTACTTTGGCTTTGGTATTGGTATCCCATAAGTAATGGATGACCCGTGGACTGAACACACTTAACAAGAGAAAACATAATTTATGCTTACCTGATAAATTTATTTGTCTTGTAGTGTATTCAGTCCACGGCCCGCCCTGTCTTTTTAAGGCAGATCTAAATTTTAATTAAAACTCCAGTCACCACTGCACCCTATGGTTTCTCCTTTCTTGTCTTGTTTCGGTCGAATGACTGGATATGACATGTGAGGGGAGGAGCTATATAGCAGCTCTGCTTGGGTGATCCTCTTGCAACTTCCTGTTGGGAAGGGAATATATCCCATAAGTAATGGATGACCCGTGGACTGAATACACTACAAGAGAAATAAATTTATCAGGTAAGCATAAATTATGTTTTTTAATTTAGCCGTGCTATTCTAATACTCAGTGCTCCGGCCTCCCACTCATATTTTTTGAGAGCTAACGGTTTGAAATTGTTCTCCAGTTGGTGCTCTAGCTGCAAAAAAGTGCCATATGGCTAGAGCGTTGATTGGAGAACAGTTCAAATGGTTAGCTCACAAAAAATATAATTTTTTATAGTGGGTTTCCAGGAGTGTGGGGGATTAGAATGATAAGGCTAGATTAAAAGTTACAGCGCATCTTTATTAGAAGTGATCAATTAAAGTCCATCTAAAATATCACTTAAATTGCAGACCTGATTTTAATGTGTAAAGTTTACCATCACTTTGCACTTTAGGTCTCTTTAAAGTGAAAGTAAATTTTAATAAACCTGAATGCTGCTATGCATTCACCTAATGTAAAACTGTATTGTCGCTTATTTACTTTTCTTTATAATCCCATTTGAAAAATATTTATCTTTTATTTTTCCTACCGTATGTCATGTTCCTCCGCCCCCTACTAACTTCCTGCTTTTGTAGTCTAATACGTAAGAGTGGTCCCACCCGCTGTATACGTAATGGAGCTGTGCTCGCTCTCGTGCAGACTATTTTTTTTGCGCATGCGCACCAGCACCCTCTCTGCTTATAATTTAGTTTGATCAGACAGCATTTTTTTGCTGCATGCGCACTTCAACCCGGGGGCGTATGGAGCTGTGCTCGCTCTCGTGCAGACTATTTTTTTGCGCAATAGCACCCTCTCTGCTTATAACTTAGTTTGATCAGACAGCATTTTTTTTGCTGCATGCGCACTTCAACCCGGGGCCGTAGATAGACTGGTTAGAGACGCCATTGGGGGACTAATAAATTATTTCTAGCGGTATTCGTAACTGCACATCCCAAAAAAAAAAATTAATGCAGGTGGAGGAACAAGGTACAAGTTTAGCAGCTTGAAAGGTACAAAAGGATGATTTATAATATGTTTTAAAACAAATTATGAATGAAAGTTAAGTTATTTTGTAAAGTATTTTCATGACACGCATAGCGATTCGGTATACTTTACTTTCACTTTAAGCATTTTACATACGATCTCAATGTGCAAAACAAAAATGCTCCAATGTGCTAGAACATTTTGTTATTTTACTGTTAGCATATAGCTGTGTGTTTAACCCCTTAACAACATCGCTGGTCTTTTAATGGGCTTGTTTTATTGATAGCACAGCTCTCTCTTCCATCGGCGATACCGCACTATAGCAAGAGGTCTGCAGGAGCGAGGGAGGTTGTAATAGCCAGTCTGGCTGCTAAACCCGTGCTATTATGGGCTAAAAAACCTATAAAGTGAAAGTCAACTTTAGTATATCGCTATATATAGTAATAAAATACATTTAAATATAAGTGAACTCTCATTCATGATTTTTTTTCTAATTCTATTTTTACCCCTACTTTTTTTACCTTAAAAGCCGCCAGATTGATCGCTGTCCTCCACCCGCATGACATTTTTATTTTATTTAGCTGTGACGAATACCGATATAACAAATTAATTGGTCCCCCATGGGTGTCTAAAACCGCTAGATGGACGCCCCCGTTTTGAAATGTGCATGCGGCTATCCTAGAAGTTCATCCATGATCCGATGCGCTTTCATAATAGCTGCATGCGCATTTAAACGCTAAAGGGACATCCCATGTACTGATGTGATTCGGAGCGGAGATCGTATTATTGTGCATGTGCAAAATATCTGCTCATGAGAGCGAGCACGGATAAATACATATAGAGTGGGTGGGACCGCTCTTACGTGTAAAACTTCTAAAGCCGGGAAGCTAGCAGTGGGCGGAGGATGCTGGCAAAAGGTATGGCTAATAATAGATAAATATGTTTGAAATTGGCAGGAATTAAAAAAAAAAAAAAAAAAATAGCATTATGTGAGTAGTATCCATAGCGTTATTTGCAAATTATTAAATTGACTTTCACTTTAAAGACCAGAGATGTACAGGGTATTTTAATGCATTTTAAAAACAAAGGTGAGCAAATATGTTTAAAATTTACTAGCCAGTAAGAATATTCGGGAGCCAGTCAGTAGTGGAACTTTATAGATATGTGGAGAATAATAACCCAAAAAGCTGTGCATTTGGGTTTTTTCTAAACCTAAAGTAAAATTAGAGTTTGCAGGATATTCTTGAAAGGATTCATTTTAATGTGTATGGCATCGGCATGTATCAATTTTGTCTCTTGTCAAATGAATAGAAACTGTTGTATTCCATATGTTGAGGCTTACTTTTCAGGCTTAGAAAGATGCTATTGTCCTTTTACTCTTTTTTTTGCACCTGTATTACCTATATTTTTCTTGAAATTGTTTAAGATTACTGCATGCGGATTATAGAGTGAGTGAGGATTTTTACTTTTTTTTTATTTATTTATTTAGAATCCTGGAATAATTTGACATGATTTAATTTATTTCTATGGGGTTATGTTTTGCTAAGAATGATTTCAGTGGATTTGTAAATCCTGGCACAGCCCTATCTCATAACTGTGTTTCCAGAGCCCGTTATCTGCTCCAGTTAGCTCATCCTTGACCTGTCATACCCAATGAGGAAACTGTGCTGTATGGGGATTTTTTTTTCTTTGTCGGCTTGGCATCCTTTTGTGCAGTACATCAGCAGACTAGTGGTATCCTCGTTAACACTTATCTGAGGCTGGACAAATCCCTGGAGCCGGGGTGCTAACGCTCCTAACATTTTACTTACAACTTCTGTTTTCTGGAAAAGACAAAACTATCTCTATACAGTCCCACTGCCCTGGCACCTTAGACTTCCTATTGTTTGTTTTGAAAGTGCAGTAAAGTCAATTTAAACGTCCATGGTTTAGATAGAGCTTGCAATTTCAAGAACTTCCTTTTTGCTTTTATTCTAAAATTTGCTTTGTTCTCTTGGTGTAATTTGTAATACTGAGGTAGGCTTAAGAGCGTACACATACCTTGCGCACCATATAGTGCTTGACATGTGCATACTCCTGAACCTATATCGGTATGCTCTCATAGCAAAAGAACTACGTTTCAGAAAAATACTCAAACAAAATAAGCACATATCATAATAAAAGTAGGTCGGAAAGTTGTATGCTCTGTCTGAATCATAAAAAAGATATTAATTTAGATTTTTGTTCGCTTTGTTTTTTAACCATTTTGATTGGAAGCTAATTGTACAATTTTCTCCTCTGCTGCTGGAGAGAGGCATTTGCTATGAGTCTAGCGCTGCGGAATCTGTTGGCGCTCTACAAATAACCGATAATAATAATAATAATGAGTCTTTGTCAGACAGAACAGGCAATTGCCAAACCACTGTCATTAGTGCAGCAGGCTGCTTCTTGGAAGTTGTAGCCAGTGGTGGTACACTTATAAGGGATCTTATATAAAAAAAAAAAAAAAGGGGGGGGGGGGGGGAATTGCAATTGTCATATTATAGCATTGCATTTATTAATCTCTGCACTTCCAGAAAAACATTCATATCTATAAGTGCGTTTTAAAGGGATACTAAACCCACATTTTATTTTATGTTTCAAATAGAGCGCACGATTTCAAGCAACTTTCTAATTTATTCCTCTGAGCCGTCGTTGGCACCAGAGTGGGAAACTCTGCGACGGCTCGGAGCCGTCGTTAGCACTCAAGGGATTAAGATTTAAAAATTGAATGTAACTTTCGATTTTTAATTTTGGTTTCTATTTGAAACTTAACTTTCAATTTCAAATGTTCGTTTTGAATATTACATTTATAAAGGATAGCTGTAGATTGGAAATACTATTTCGAAATCAAATATTTAAAATTCTATTCACATAAAACAAATTCAAAATCCAATGTTAATATTTTCAAATTTGATTTGAATACATAGCTAAACATTCGATTATGCAAACGAATATTTTTGAATAATTTCAAAATTCGAAAGAAGGTTATATGGAAATTTGTAAATAGATTCGAATACAAACAAATGGATCAAAGTTTGTTTTAAATTTTGGATATTCTGAAACATTCACCCATCCCAAATTTTGGGTGTTCAATCTAATTATAAACATTCAAATGAAAGTAACATTCGCAAGCCGGAAATAACATTTGATTACAGAATTTTAATGGATTTTTGTTCTTATCAACATTTGGTTGTCAAAAATGAATGTCTACAGGCCTATTCATTCTAGCAAGCCAAATTCACCCATCCCCACTTACATACTGTGGCCTTGCTTTGAGCAGCTGTTTTCTATTGAAAGCACTAGGGAGAATGGAATTTATTTGGGAATGTTTTCCTTGCCCACACTTTCACATACTTCCAGCAAATAGGCCGAGTCTGCATTACACATGTAGAGCAGCGACTATGGAATTTCTCACTGATAAAGCAATAAGGTAACATTCTCAACACAAAGTTTACATTATCAGGTAAAGATGGTGAGGCCACCTGATATTACCTATAGAAGGAATACATGACAACTGCGGTTGCATTCCTCTACGTGAGTGATGGTAAATATTTTTGAGCCCAAATGCCAAAACTACAACAGGAAATCCGTTTACCTCAAATAAAGCCTGAAAATTGAATTTTCTTTCATGTAATTGGCAAGAGTCCATGAGCTAGTGACGTATGGTATATACAATCCTACCAGAAGGGGCAAAGTTTCCCAAACCTCAAAATGCCTATAAATACAGCCCTCACCACACCCACAATTCAGTTTTACAAACTTTGCCTCCTATGAAGGTGGTGAAGTAAGTTTGTGCTAAGATTTCTACGTTGATATTTGCTTCTCAGCATTGTTGAAGCCCGATTCGTCTCAGAGTACAGCGAATGTCAGAGGGGCATGAAGGGAGTATCACTTATTGAATACAAGGATTTCCCTAACGGGGGTCTATTTCATAGGTTCTCTGTTATCTGTCGTAGAGATTAATCTCCTACCTCCCTTTTCAGATCGACGATATACTCTCAATTTACCATTACCTCTACTAATAACTGTTTTAGTACTTGTTTGGCTATCTGCTATATGTGGATGGGTGTCTTTTGGTAAGTATGTTTTTTTATTTCTTAAGACACCTCAGCTATGGTTTGGCACTTTATGCATTTATATAAAGTTCTAAATATATGTATTGTACTTATATTTGCCATGAGTCAGGTTCATGTATTTCCTTCTGCAGACTGTCAGTTTCATATTTGGGGAATATAAACATCTTTTAAATATGAAATTTATTTCTTCCTGGGGTTTAGTCTTTCTTTCAATTGACTACTTTTTACAAATTGCGGGCTGTATTAGGCCCGCGGGTGCGACAAATGCTAAACTTTATTACGTCGTTCTGGCACTAAATTTTTTTTGGTGCGGAAAAGTATGTCTATGACGCAAGTTCGTCACTTCCGGTGTCATACTTGACGCAGAGACCTTTCACACTGTTGCGTCATTAGTGACGCGAGTGTGTCATTTCCGGTTATTTTTTGGGCGCCAAAAAAGTTTAGTTACGTTGTGCGTCATACTTGGCGCCAAACTTTTTTAGTATTTCTATACCCCATTGATGTTTGCCTCTTGCTTTTTTCTATCAGAGGACTATGCTATTTGCATTTATTTCCCATTCCTGAAACTGTCATATAAGGAAATAGATAATTTTGCTTTATATGTTGTTTTTTATCTTACATTTTGCAAGATGTCTCAACCTGATCCTGCCTCAGAAGCTTCTACTGGAACATTGCTGCGTGACATCGGTTCAACCAAAGCTAAGTGCATTTGTTGTAAAATTGTAGAAATTATCTCGCCGAAATGTCATTTGTATTAGTTATCATGATAAACTTTTACATGCAGATAGTGTATCCATTAGTATTAGTACATTGCCAGTTGCAGTTCCTTCAACTTCTAATGTGCATGATATACCTGTAAATTTTTAAGAATTTGTTTTTGATTCTATTCTGAAGGCTTTGTCTGCATTTCCACTTTCTAATAAACGTAAAAGGTCTTTTAAAACTTCTCATTTAGCTGATGAAATTTCAAATGACCAGCAACATAATAATTTATCCTCTTCTGATGAGGATCTATCTGATTCAGAAGATCCTTCCTCAGACATTGACACTGACAAATCTACTTATTTATTTAAAATAGAGTATATGCGTTCTTTATTAAAAGAAGTGTTAATTACTTTGGATATTGAGGTAACCAGTCCTCTTGACGTTCAGTCTAATAAACGTTTAAATGCTGTTTTTAAACCTCCTGTGGTTTCTCCAGGGTTTTTTTCCTATTCCCGAGGCTATTTCTGATATGATTTCTAAAGGAATGGAATAAGCCAGGTACTTCTTTTATTCCTTCTTCAAGGTTTAAAAAATTGTATCCTTTACCAGCAAAATCTATAGCGTTTTGGGAAAAGATCCCCAAAGTTGATGGGCCTATTTCTACTCTTGCTAAATGTGCCACTATTCCTATGGAAGATAGTACTTTCTTTAAGGATCCTTTAGATAAGAAGCTTGAATCTTATCTAAGGAAGGCCTATTTATATTCAGGTCATCTTCTTAGACCTGCAATTTCTTTGGCTTATGTTGCGGTTGCATCAACTTTCTGGTTGGAGAATTTAGCGCAACAGGAATTGGATTCTGACTTATATAGCATTATTCGCTTACTGCAATATGCTAATCATTTTATTTATGATGCTATTTTTGATATTATCAAAATTGATGTTAGATCCATGTCTTTAGCTATTTTAGCTAAAAGAGCTTTGTGGCTTAAATCTTGGAATGCTGATATGACATCGAATTCTAGATTACTATTTCTTTCTTTCCAAGGTAATAATTTATTTGAGTCCCAGTTGGATTCTATTATTTCAACTGTTACTGGGGGAAAGGGAGTTTTTCTGCCTCAGGATAAAAAACCTAAGGGTAAATCCAAGGCTTTTAACTGTTTTCGTTCCTTTCGTCAGAATAAGGAACAAAAATTCAATCCTTCCCCCAAGGAATCTGCCTCCAATTGGAAGCTTTCCTCAAATTGGAATATATCCAAGCCTTTTAGGAAACCAAAATCAGCCCCTAAGTCTGCATGTAGGTGCGGCCTTCATTCCAGCTCAGCTGGTAGGGCGCAGATTAAGGTTTTTTCAAGGATATTTGGATACATTCTGTTCAAAATCTATGGATTCAGAGCATTGTCTCTCAAGGGTATTGAATAGGATTCAGAGTAAGACCTCCTGTGAGAAGATTTTTCTTTCATGTAATTAGCAAGAGTCCATGAGCTAGTGACGTATGGGATATACATTCCTACCAGGAGGGGCAAAGTTTCCCAAACCTCAAAATGCCTATAAATACACCCCTCACCACACCCACAATTCAGTTTTACAAACTTTGCCTTCGATGGAGGTGGTGAAGTAAGTTTGTGCTAGATTCTACGTTGATATGCGCTCCGCAGCAAGTTGGAGCCCGGTTTTCCTCTCAGCGTGCAGTGAATGTCAGAGGGATGTGAGGAGAGTATTGCCTATTTGAATGCAGTGATCTCCTTCTACGGGGTCTATTTCATAGGTTCTCTGTTATCGGTCGTAGAGATTAATCTCTTACCTCCCTTTTCAGATCGACGATATACTCTTATATATACCATTACCTCTGCTGATTCTCGTTTCAGTACTGGTTTGGCTTTCTACAAACATGTAGATGAGTGTCCTGGGGTAAGTAAATCTTATTTTCTGTGACACTCTAAGCTATGGTTGGGCACTTTGTTTATAAAGTTCTAAATATATGTATTCAAACATTTATTTGCCTTGACTCAGAATGTTCAACTTTCCTTATTTTCAGACAGTCAGTTTCATATTTGGGATAATGCATTTGATTTAATCATTTTTTCTTACCTTCAAAAATTTGACTTTTTTCCCTGTGGGCTGTTAGGCTCGCGGGGGCTGAAAATGCTTCATTTTATTGCGTCATTCTTGGCGCGGACTTTTTTGGCGCAAAAATTCTTTTCCGTTTCCGGCGTCATACGTGTCGCCGGAAGTTGCGTCATTTTTTGACGTTATTTTGCGCCAAATAATGTGGGCGTCTTATTTGGCGCTAAAAAATATGGGCGTCGCTTTTGTCTCCACATTATTTAAGTCTCATTTTTCATTGCTTCTGGTTGCTAGAAGCTTGTTTTGGCATTTTTTCCCATTCCTGAAACTGTCATTTAAGGAATTTGATCAATTTTGCTTTATATGTTGTTTTTTCTCTTACATATTGCAAGATGTCTCACGTTGCATCTGAGTCAGAAGATACTACAGGAAAATCGCTGTCTAGTGCTGGATCTACCAAAGCTAAGTGTATCTGCTGTAAACTTTTGGTAGCTATTCCTCCAGCTGTTGTTTGTATTGATTGTCATGACAAACTTGTTAAAGCAGATAATATTTCCTTTAGTAAAGTACCATTGCCTGTTGCAGTTCCTTCAACATCTAAGGTGCAGAATGTTCCTGATAACATAAGAGATTTTGTTTCTGAATCCATAAAGAAGGCTATGTCTGTTATTTCTCCTTCTAGTAAACGTAAAAAATCTTTTAAAACTTCTCTCCCTACAGATGAATTTTTAAATGAACATCATCATTCTGATTCTGATAACTCTTCTGGTTTAGAGGATTCTGTCTCAGAGGTTGATGCTGATAAATCTTCATATTTATTTAAAATGGAATTTATTCGTTCTTTACTTAAAGAAGTTCTAATTGCTTTAGAAATAGAGGATTCTGGTCCTCTTGATACTAATTCTAAACGTTTGGATAAGGTATTTAAATCTCCTGTGGTTATTCCAGAAGTTTTTCCTGTTCCTAATGCTATTTCTGCAGTAATTTCCAAAGAATGGGATAAATTGGGTAATTCATTTACTCCCTCTAAACGTTTTAAGCAATTATATCCTGTGCCGTCTGACAGATTAGAATTTTGGGACAAAATCCCTAAAGTTGATGGGGCTATTTCTACCCTTGCTAAACGTACTACTATTCCTACGTCAGATGGTACTTCGTTTAAGGATCCTTTAGATAGGAAAATTGAGTCCTTTCTAAGAAAAGCTTATCTGTGTTCAGGTAATCTTCTTAGACCTGCTATATCTTTGGCTGATGTTGCTGCAGCTTCAACTTTTTGGTTGGAAACCTTAGCGCAACAAGTAACACATCATGATTCTCATGATATTATTATTCTTCTTCAGCATGCTAATAATTTTATCTGTGATGCCATCTTTGATATTATCAGAGTTGATGTCAGGTTTATGTCTCTAGCTATTTTAGCTAGAAGAGCTTTATGGCTTAAGACTTGGAATGCTGATATGGCTTCTAAATCAACTCTACTTTCCATTTCTTTCCAGGGTAACAAATTATTTGGTTCTCAGTTGGATTCTATTATTTAAACTGTTACTGGTGGGAAAGGAACTTTTTTACCACAGGATAAAAAATCTAAGGGTAAAAACAGAGCTAATAATCGTTTTCGTTCCTTTCGTTTCAACAAAGAACAAAAACCTGATCCTTCATCCTCAGGAGCAGTTTCAGTTTGGAAACCATCTCCAATCTGGAATAAATCCAAGCCAGCCAGAAAGGCAAAGCCTGCTTCTAAGTCCACATGAAGGTGCGGCCCTCATTCCAGCTCAGCTGGTAGGGGGCAGGTTACGTTTTTTCAAAGAAATTTGGATCAATTCTGTTCACAATCTTTGGATTCAGAACATTGTTTCAGAAGGGTACAGAATTGGTTTCAAGATGAGACCTCCTGCAAAGAGATTTTTTCTTTCCCGTGTCCCAGTAAATCCAGTAAAAGCTCAAGCATTTCTGAATTGTGTTTCAGATCTAGAGTTGACTGGAGTAATTATGCCAGTTCCAGTTCAGGAACAGGGGATGGGGTTTTATTCAAATCTCTTCATTGTACCAAAGAAGGAGAATTCCTTCAGACCAGTTCTGGATCTAAAAATATTGAATCGTTATGTAAGGATACCAACGTTCAAGATGGTAACTGTAAGGACTATCTTGCCTTTTGTTCAGCAAGGGAATTATATGTCCACAATAGATTTACAGGATGCATATCTGCATATTCCGATTCATCCGGATCATTATCGGTTCCTGAGATTCTCTTTTCTGGACAAGCATTACCAGTTTGTGGCTCTGCCGTTTGGCCTAGCTACAGCTCCAAGAATTTTTACAAAGGTTCTCGGTGCCCTTCTGTCTGTAATCAGAGAACAGGGTATTGTGGTATTTCCTTATTTGGACGATATCTTGGTACTTGCTCAGTCTTTACATTTAGCAGAATTTCATACGAATTGACTTGTGTTGTTTCTTCAAGATCATGGTTGGAGGATCAATTTACCAAAAAGTTCATTGATTCCTCAGACAAGGGTAACCTTTCTGGGTTTCCAAATAGATTCAGTGTCCATGACTCTGTCTTTAACAGACAAGAGGCGTCTAAAACTGATGGCAGCTTGTCGAAACCTTCAGTCACAATCATTCCCTTCGGTAGCCTTATGCATGGAAATTCTAGGTCTTATGACTGCTGCATCGGACGCGATCCCCTTTGCTCGTTTTCACATGCGACCTCTTCAGCTTTGTATGCTGAATCAATGGTGCAAGGATTACACAAAGATATCTCAATTAATATCTTTAAAACCGATTGTTCGACACTCTCTAACGTGGTGGACAGATCACCATCGTTTAATTCAGGGGGCTTCTTTTGTGCTTCCGACCTGGACTGTAATTTCAACAGATGCAAGTCTCACAGGTTGGGGAGCTGTGTGGGGATCTCTGACGGCACAAGGAGTTAGGGAATCTCAGGAGGTGAGATTACCGATCAATATTTTGGAACTCCGTGCAATTTTCAGAGCTCTTCAGTTTTGGCCTCTTCTGAAGAGAGAATCGTTCATTTGTTTTCAGACAGACAATGTCACAACTGTGGCATACATCAATCATCAAGGAGGAACTCACAGTCCTCTGGCTATGAAAGAAGTATCTCGAATTTTGGTTTGGGCGGAATCCAGCTCCTGTCTAATCTCTGCGGTTCATATCCCAGGTGTAGACAATTGGGAAGCGGATTATCTCAGTCGCCAAACGTTGCATCCGGGCGAATGGTCTCTTCACCCAGAGGTATTTCTTCAGATCGTTCAAATGTGGGAACTTCCAGAAATAGATTTGATGGCGTCCCATCTAAACAAGAAACTTCCCAGGTATCTGTCCAGATCCCGGGATCCTCAGGCGGAGGCAGTGGATGCATTATCACTTCCTTGGAAGTATCATCCTGCTTATATCTTTCCGCCCCTAGTTCTTCTTCCAAGAGTAATCTCCAAGATTCTGAAGGAATGCTCGTTTGTTCTGCTGGTAGCTCCGGCATGGCCTCACAGGTTTTGGTATGCGGATCTTGTCCGGATGGCCTCTTGCCAACCGTGGACTCTTCCGTTAAGACCAGACCTTCTGTCACAAGGTCCTTTTTTCCATCAGGATCTGAAATCCTTAAATTTAAAGGTATGGAGATTGAACGCTTGATTCTTCGTCAAAGAGGTTTCTCTGACGCTGTGATTAATACTATGTTACAGGCTCGTAAATCTGTATCTAGAGAGATATATTATAGAGTCTGGAAGACTTATATTTCTTGGTGTATTTCTCATCATTTTTCTTGGCATTCTTTCAGAATTCCGAGAATTTTACAGTTTCTTCAGGATGGTTTAGATAAAGGTTTGTCCGCAAGTTCCTTGAAAGGACAAATCTCTGCTCTTTCTGTTCTTTTTCACAGAAAGATTGCTATTCTTCCTGATATTCATTGTTTTGTACAAGCTTTGGTTCGTATAAAACCTGTCATTAAGTCAATTTCTCCTCCTTGGAGTTTGAATTTGGTTCTGGGGGCTCTTCAAGCTCCTCCGTTTGAACCTATGCATTCATTGGACATTAAATTACTTTCTTGGAAAGTTTTGTTCCTTTTGGCCATCTCTTCTGCTAGAAGAGTTTCTGAATTATCTGCTCTTTCTTGTGAGTCTCCTTTTCTGATTTTTCATCAGGATAAGGCGGTGTTGCGAACTTCTTTTGAATTTTTACCTAAAGTTGTGAATTCCAACAACATTAGTAGAGAAATTGTGGTTCCTTCATTATGTCCTAATCCTAAGAATTCTAAGGAGAAATCGTTGCATTCTTTGGATGTTGTTAGAGCTTTGAAATATTATGTTGAAGCTACTAAATCTTTCAGAAAGACTTCTAGTCTATTTGTTATCTTTTCCGGTTCTAGAAAAGGCCAGAAAGCTTCTGCCATTTCTTTGGAATCTTGGTTGAAATCTTTAATTCATCTTGCCTATGTTGAGTCGGGTAAAACTCCGCCTCAGAGAATTACAGCTCATTCTACTAGGTCAGTTTCTACTTCCTGGGCGTTTAGGAATGAAGCTTCGGTTGATCAGATTTGCAAAGCAGCAACTTGGTCCTCTTTGCATACTTTTACTAAATTCTACCATTTTGATGTATTTTCTTCTTCTGAAGCAGTTTTTGGTAGAAAAGTACTTCAGGCAGCGGTTTCAGTCTGAATCTTCTGCTTATGTTTTTCGTTAAACTTTATTTTGGGTGTGGATTATTTTCAGCAGGAATTGGCTGTCTTTATTTTATCCCTCCCTCTCTAGTGACTCTTGTGTGGAAAGATCCACATCTTGGGTAGTCATTATCCCATACGTCACTAGCTCATGGACTCTTGCTAATTACATGAAAGAAAACATAATTTATGTAAGAACTTACCTGATAAATTCATTTCTTTCATATTAGCAAGAGTCCATGAGGCCCGCCCTTTTTTTGTGGTGGTTATGATTTTGTATAAAGCACAATTATTCCAATTCCTTATTTTATATGCTTTCGCACTTTTTTATCACCCCACTTCTTGGCTATTCGTTAAACTGAATTGTGGGTGTGGTGAGGGGTGTATTTATAGGCATTTTGAGGTTTGGGAAACTTTGCCCCTCCTGGTAGGAATGTATATCCCATACGTCACTAGCTCATGGACTCTTGCTAATATGAAAGAAATGAATTTATCAGGTAAGTTCTTACATAAATTATGTTTTTCTCTCACATATCCGGTAAAAGCTCAGGCTTTCCTGAAGTGTGTTCCAGACCTGGAGTCTTCAGGGGTATTCATGCCAGTTCCTCTTCTGGAACAAGGTTTGGGGTTTTATTCAAATCTATTCATTGTCCCAAAGAAGGAAAATTTATTCAGACCAGTTCTGGATCTGAAAATTTTGAATCGTTATGTAAGAGTACCAACTTTCAAGATGGTGACTATAAGGACTATTCTGCCTTTTGTTTAGCAAGGACATTATATGTCCACAATAGACTTGCATATTCCGATTCATCCAGAACATTATCAGTTTCTGAGATTCTTTTTTCTAGACAAGCATTACCAATTTGTTGCTCTTCCATTTGGCCTAGCAACAGCTCCAAGAATCTTTTTAAAGGTTCTGGGTATCCTACTCTCTGTAATCAGAGAACAGGGTGTTGCGGTGTTTCCTTATTTGGACGATATCTTGGTACTAGCTCAGTCTTTACGTTCTGCAGAATCTCACACAAATCAACTAGTGTTGTTTCTTTGGAAACGTGGTTAGAGGATCAATTTACCAAAGAGCTTCTTGATTCCTTTAGACAAGGGTCACCTTTTTAGGCTTCCAGATAGATTCAGTGTCCATGACTCTGTCTCTAACAGACAAGAGACGTTTAAAATTGGTTGCAGCCTGCCGGTACCTTCAGTCTCAGTCATTCCCTTCAGTGGCTATGTGCATGGAAGTTTTAGGTCTCATGACTGCAGCATCGGACGCGATTCCCTTTGCTCGTTTTCACATGAGACCTCTTCAGCTTTGTATGCTGAATCAATGGTGCAGGGATTATACAAAGATATCACAATTAATATCCTTAAATCCCAATGTACGACATTCTCTGACATGGTGGATAGATCACCATCGTTTAGTTCAAGGGCCTTCTTTTGTTTGGCCAACCTGGACTGTGATCACAACAGATGCGAGTCTCTCAGGTTGGGGAGCTGTTTGGGGATTTCTGACAGCACAAGGGTTTTGGAAATCTCAAGAGGCGAGATTACCAATAAATATTTTTGAACTCCATGCAATTCTCAGAGCTCTTCAGTTTTGGCCTCTGTTAAGAGAGAACCGTTCATTTGTTTTCAGACAGACAATATCACAACAGTGGCATATGTCAATCATCAGGGTTGGACTCACATCCCCAAGCTATGAAAGAAGTATCTCGAATACTTATTTGGGCGGAATCCAGCTCCTGTCTAATCTCTGCGGTTCATATCCCAGGTGTAGACAATTGGGAAGCGGATTATTTCAGCCGCCAGACTTTACATCCAGGGGAGTGGTCCCTCCATCCAGATGTGTTTTCTCAGTTTGTTCAGATGTGGGGTTTTCCAGAGATAGATCTCATGGTCTCTCATCTAAACAAGAAACTTCCCAGATACCTGTCCAGGTCCAGGGGTGTTCAGGCGGAAGCAGTGGATGCGCTGACACTTCCTTGGTGTTATCATCATGCTTACATCTTCCCGCCTCTAGTTCTCCTTTCAAGAGTGATTTCCAAAATCATCATGGAACAATCATTTGTGTTGCTGGTGGCGCCAGCATGGCCACACAGGTTTTGGTATGCGGATCTGGTTCGGATGTCCAGTTGCCCGCCTTGGCCACTTCCGTTACGGCCAGACCTACTATCTCAAGGTCCGTTTTTCCATCAGGATCTCAAATCATTAAATTTGAAAGTATGGAAATTGAACGCTTAGTTCTAAGTCATAGAGGTTTCTTTGACTCAGTGATTAATACTATGTTACAAGCTCGTAAATCTGTCTCTAGAAAGATTTATTATAGAGTTTGGAAGACTTACATTTCATGGTGTTCTTCTCATAAATTTTCTTGGCGTTCTTTTAGAATTCCTAGAATTTCACAGTTTCTTCAGGATGGTTTGGATAAGGTTTTGGCTGCAAGTTCCTTGAAAGGACAAATCTCTGCTCTTTCTGTTTTATTTCACAGAACCAAATTTTCACAGAAAGATTGCTATACTTCCTGATATACACTGTTTTGTACAGGCTTTAGTTCGTATTAAGCCTGTCATTAATTCTATTTCTCCTCCTTGGAGTCTTAATTTGTTTCTGAAGGCTTTACAGGCTCCTCCATTTGAGCCTATGCTTTCTTTGGGCATTAAACTACTTTCTTGTAAAGTGTTGTTCCTTTTGGCCATCTCTTCTGCTAGAAGAGTTTCTGAGCTATCTGCTCTTTCTTGTGAATCTCCTTTTCTGATTTTTCATCAGGATAAGGCGGTTTTGCAGACTTCTTTTGAATTTTTACCTAAGGTTGTGAATTCTAACAACATTAGTAGATAAATTGTTGTCCCTTCCTTGTGTCCTAATCCTAAGAATCCTTTGGAAAGATCTTTACATTCTTTGGATGTGGTGAGAGCTTTGAAATATTATGTTGAAGCTACTAAAGATTTCAGGAAGACTTCTTGTCTATTTGTTATATTTTCCTAGGAAAGGTCAGAAAGCCTATGTTATTTCCTTGGTCTCTTGGTTAAAGCTTTTGATTCATCAAGCTTATTTGGAGTCGGGTCAAACCCCATCTCAGAGAATTACAGCTCATTCTACTAGATCAGTCTCTACTTCGTGGGCTTTTAAGAATGAAGCTTCAGTTGATCAGATTTGCAAAGCAGCAACTTGGTCCTCTTTGCATACATTTACTAATTTCTACCGTTTTGATGTATTTGCTTTTTCGGAAGCAGTTTCTGGTAGAAAAGTTCTTCAGGCAGCTGATTCAGTTTGATTCTTCTGCTTTTGATTTAAGTTTTTTTCTTTCAGTTGGAAATAAACTTATTTTTTTTGGGTTGTGGACTAATTTTTTCAGCGGTATATGGCTGTTTTTATTTTATTCCCTCCCTTTCTAGTGACTCTTGAGTGGAAGACACCACATCTTGGGTATTGATATCCCATATGTCACTAGCTCATGGACTTTTGCCAATTACATGAAAGAAAACATAATTTATGTAAGAACTTACCTGATAAATTAATTTCTTTCATATTGGCAAGAGTCCATGAGGCCCACCCTTTTTATGGTGGTTATAATTTTTTGTATAAAGCACAATTATTTTCAAATTTCCTTTGTTGATGCTTTCTACTCCTTTCTTTATCACCCCACTGCTTGGCTATTCGTTAAACTGAATTGTGGGTGTGGTGAGGGGTGTATTTATAGGCATTTTGAGGTTTGGGAAACTTTGCCCCTCCTTTTAGGATTGTATATCCCATATGTCACTAGCTCATGGACTCTTGCCAATATGAAAGAAATGAATTTATCAGGTAAGTTCTTACATAAATATTTTTTTTTTTTTTTTTTTTTTATAAAAGAAACTGCCTCAACTGTCTGAACCAAGTATTAAAAATAAAAATACACACGCATTTTCACACACATGCAAAAAATGCACTCAGTCACAAACAAATGCACGTAAATACATGCACACACATACACAAATGCACACAGTCACAAACAATTGCACATAAATACATGCGCACACATACTTTCACACATATACACAAATGCGCACACAGTCCCAAACAAATGCACGTAAATACATGTGCGCGCACACACTTTCACACGTACACAAATGCGAACACAGTCACAAACAAATGCACGCATATTCATGCGCACATACTTTCACACAAATGCACAGTCACAAAAAATATACGTGTGCACACTTTTACGTATATACATGCACGCACAGCCACAAACAAATGCACGTATATACATGCGCACACAGTCACAAACAAATGCACTCGTATATACATGCGCACGCACACACACTTTCACGTATATACATATGCACACAGTCACAAACAAATGCACGTAAATACATGCGCAGACACTCTTTCACCCATATTCACAAATGCACACAGTCACAAACAAATGCACGTATATACATGCGCACACACACTTTCTCACACATGCACAGTCTCAAACAAATTCACGTATATACATGCGCACACACACTTTCACACATATTCACAAATGCACACAGTCACAAACAAATGCACGTATATACATGCGCACACACACTTTCTCACACATGCACAGTCTCAAACAAATTCACATATATATATATATACATGCGCACACATACAGTCACAAACAAATGCACGTATATACATGCACACACATACAGTCACAAACAAATGCACCAATGTTCCCTGTATCATGGGTGCCACTGTTCTGCATAGGTCTGTGCACGGTTACGTATTGTAATTAAGAATATTAATAATTGATAGTAGTATAAAACTACGATTAACAGCGATATCTACAATTAATATAGTAGAACTTTGTCAATACACTTCAGTAAGATATTAAATCTCTGTAGTGTACTCCAAAATATCACTACTGAGATCTATAAATTTGACAACAATATTATTAAAAATGAATATTTAATTCTTTGTTCTGATCAGTAATTTTTATAGACACATTGAAATATATTTATGTAAAAACTAGAGTATAAATCAATTATACACATTTATTCTGTCACTATTTTCTATACAAAACAGATCATAAAATGTATCTCTCTAAAAATTAAACTTTACTCACAGTGAATAGCTTATTAAAACACCTGAATTATATCAGAATAATTTGTAAATAGCCAATAACACTTAGTCCAATGCCGAAATGTGAACTGCTAACTTAACAGTGCTTAGTTAACAATATAACAAGATACTTCACACAAATCTTACAAAATCTCAATAAATCTGAGAACTTTCAGAAAAGTATAATTAAACTATTTAGCCCATAAATGGTTCTATAGACCTTCAATTAAAACACCAGGCATTGTATATTATTAATGCAACAGCCAATTTATATGCCAATTAATCTGGCCTGAAACAACCTCTTATTTAGCCACAATAAAACCAATTCTAAAATATATCGCAATAGCTGCAACTAATTTATGACATTAAAATACAAAAATTCTTTCTAAATATTATTTAACACCAGTATACTTACTACCCTTGGTCTAATTATTATTTAATATAAGAATAAATTACATTGTAACTCACTGCTGTAGTTTAACTATGCTATAAAGAATTTCTTTGCTAAAATCTGTTAACACATAAAATAACTATACATTACCAATTGAACCAATTTGAGAGTTTCAGTTTTTTCAGATAAATTATTTTCACTGTCATACAAAGAGACTGTGCAATTCTGGAAGTAAAATGCCAGGCCCACTTTTGCTTTATAGACTGTAATTTAAGGCCGCAGGTCAATTCAGCAGTCAGTTTAAGCAGCATCAGCCAGCCTATTTCACTTCCTGTGCATGAGACTTTATCAAGGGATAAAGCCCACATATTTTTCTAATCATTGGGGAAAATTTGGATACGCCCTAATCGGAGCTGAACATCTCATTGGCCCGGGGAAATTTATGTCTTTTAACAGCCAACCCCTCCTGGCTGCAATACGATTTCTGAACCATCGGTGGCAGCAGACATTGTTAAACAGTTTCATTACCAAATATAACTACAGAAAATATATATTTCTATCAAATGTCTTTTTTTTTTTTTACATTCATAATTTCCTAGTTTTAATAAACTATGTTCCATACATGGCCCATTTAATTTTACTGAGCACATAATTCTAAGTCCAAACATGAGTATTCCACCTATAATATTTTAGAAGATACATTTAAAAGTCAAATTTCTTTCATGTAATTGGCAAGTTTCCATGAGCTAGTGACGTATGGGATATACAATCCTACCAGGAGGGGAAAAGTTTCCCAAACCTCAAAATGCCTATAAATACACCCCTCACCACACCCACAATTCAGTTTTACAAACTTTGCCTCCTATGGAGGTGGTGAAGTAAGTTTGTGCTAAGATTTCTACGTTGATATGCGCTTCTCAGCATTGTTGAAGCCCGATTCCTCTCAGAGTACAGCGAATGTCAGAGGGACCTGAAGGGAGTATCACTTATTGAATACAAGGATTTCCCTAATGGGGGTCTATTTCATAGGTTCTCTGTTATCTGTCGTAGAGATTCATCTCCTACCTCCCTTTTCAGATCGACAATATACTCTCAATTTACCATTACCTCTACTGATAACTGTTTCAGTACTGGTTTGGCTATCTGCTATATGTGGATGGGTGTCTTTTGGTAAGTATGTTTTTTATTACTTAAGACACCTCAGCTATGGTTTGGCATTTATATAAAGTTCTAAATATATGTATTGTACTTATATTTGCCATGAGTCAGGTTCATGTATTTCCTTCTGCAGACTGTCAGTTTCATATTTGGGGAATATAAACATTTTTTTAAGAAATGTATTTCTTACCTGGGGTTTAGTCTTTTTTTCAATTGACTACTTCTTGCAAATTGCGGGCTGTATTAGGCCCGCGGGTGAGTCAAATGCTAAACTTTATTGCGTCATTCTTGGGGTGGAAATGTTTTTGGCGTCTATGACGCAACTTCGTCATTTCTGGCGTCATACTTGACGCCGAGACCTTTCACACGGTTGCGTCATTAGTGACGCGAGTGTGTCATTTCCGGTTATTTTTTGCCCGCCAAAAAAGTTTGTTACGTTGTGCGTCATACTTGGCGCCAAACTTTTTCATTATTTCAATACCCCATTGATGTTTGCCTCTTGCCTTTTTCTCTATCAGAGGGCTATGCTATTTGCATTTTTTCCCATTCCTGAAACTGTCATATAAGGAAATAGATAATTTTGCTTTATATGTTGTTTTTTTTCTCTTACATTTTGCAAAATGTCTTAATCTGACCCTGCCTCAGTAGTTTCTGCGGGAACATTGCTGCGTGACATCGGTCCTACCAAAGCTAAGTGCATTTGTTGTAAAAGTGTAGAAATTATTTCGCCGAATGTCATTTGTAATAGTTGTCATGATAAACTTTTACATGCAGATAGTGTTTCCATCAGTAATAGTACATTGCCAGTTGCAGTTCCTTCAACTTCTAATGTGCATGATATACCTGTAAATTTTAAAGAATTTGTTTCTGATTCTATTCTGAAGGCTTTGTCTGCATTTCCACCTTCTAATAAACGTAAAAGGTCTTTTAAAAATTTCTTATTTAGTTGATGAAATTTCAAATGACCAACAACATAATTTTTTTTTTTTTAAATATTTTTTATTGAGGTTTTGCATAACAGACATAAAACATAATACGCCATTTGATAACAGAAAAGGATATAACCAAAATTGAGCGGAACATTTCAGCAGATATAAAATACACTGTTGGTAGGCTGATGAAACCAGGAACAGGGTTTTAGGCCAAATAGACCAGAAAAGATGACTGTTGGTCAGGTGGGCAGCTCTTTATGAGCTTCAAAAAGAAAAGGAATAAATATATAATAAAAGGGGGGGGGGAATTTCAGCGGGTAAGCACCGCTATGCAGATGAGGGAAAGGGTGGAGGGGGCGGAGCCAGACATATAAAGGCAATTTAAGGAACACGGCGGGATGAAATTTATAAATTCTAAGTTAAAGGGGGAACCAGGTGGTGTGATAAATAGTTAAGCCAAAACAATAACACATAGAGTTCTCCGCAAGAGGAGAAATCTGTTATAGCATCTAGGGAGGAATAATAGTGGTGAGATACATTTGATCGTAGAAGAACATATTATACATGTGATACAAATCATAGCCTGTAAGAAGGTAAAGTAACTTATGAAAAACCTTTAACAATAGTATATAATAGTACTAATTGGAACATGAAAACAATGTGCACAATTCCCATCTCTGAATTAGACCTTAAGAGGATTTGTGGTATTAGGCATGAATACATTTTAATTAGTCCAGCAGATCCATATTTAGGCTATTTATTTGCTATATATTTCTCAGGTTTCTATAAGATGAAGGGAACCGTAGAGTGGTAAAGAGGGGAACAGTGTTTGGACATTTCAAAGAGAAGGCATTCCTATATATTTAATTTAAGAAATGCTGAATCTTATCGGTAGGTCTAGTTTGTAAAATGCTTGTATACTAGGGACTAATACTTTATCCGCTGTGTTGGAACTAGTCTAATAAGTATAGATATAACCATGATAGTACTAAAGGAGAGTATCTCTATATGTGCAAGAAAGAATAAGTTACAAAGGATATGAAGTGTATTAGGTATCATATATGTAATAGTGGTAAGATAAGTTTGGTCATATGAGAACAGATTATACATGCGATACCTATCATATCTTCAAAGAGGCATAGTAACTTATAAGATATCTATAATGTTAATATATAATAGTACTAATTGGAGCATAAAAGGAGTAGGAAAACGTTTCTCTAAGTTAGACCTGAGGTGGGTTAGTTGCTTTAGACATAAATACATTGTGAGTAGTCTGATTGTCCTATACTTAAACTATTTGCCCTATGTTTCACAGGGTTTTATAAGGTAAAGTACATCATAGGATGTTAGAAGGAAATAAGATGTTAGGGCGTTTCTAACAGAAGGCATTCTTATATATCTAATATGAAGGACAAAGAAGTATCCCAGCATGTCTAGCTTGCACAATGTTTAAATACTAGGGACTAAACATATATTCTCTGTGTAAGAACTGGTCTAATAGTTATAATTATACTATAATAGTACTATAGGGGAGCTTCTCTCTATGCACAGAGGAGTAGTAGTTCTAGAAAATACTAGATATCCCACATGTGTAATGCTTACAAAAGGCTATGACTTTAGCATAATATATATATCTAAAATTAAGGTAGACGGTAAGAAGTTTTACCCTGAAGTATCCCTGAAAACTGCATAACTGATTAAAATATAAAATGTGAGCAAACCTGTAGGAATAAACAATAACAATAAACTGTGTTGGACATATTACTTCATACGGGCATTTATCAAATGCATAATGGCTCCATGACTAATAAGGTTAACACCGAATAAAACAGCTTTACTTCTTCCCCACTGACATCCCATATAGACCTCCATATTGAGCTCGAGCTATATATATATAGTTAATAAACATATACAGGCAGGAGCTATCTTCTCTAAAGCTAAAATGAACGGTACTGGTCTATATAAGAGAATTAGGTCAATAAAACTGTTATACATGCTAATTTATAACATAGCTGCACTATCAGTTTGAGTGCATTATAGGGTTAAAGAAACGCATAACTTCAGGAGAAAATGACTCATAGGATGAGGGGCATAGCTTATTTGCAAATGTAGATATCAGCCAGTAGAGGCATCATTACCACATGTGCAAACATGAGATCTAGCTTTATCGACTCTGTGAGTGGATTACAAGTATCGGTGGGAATATTCTACATACCGATAATATGAAGCCCCTCTGTAATACACTGTGGTCCAACCTCAGGCCGTCATTAAGTAATACATCAATAAAGGGATAATATAGAGTGCTTAATGACACTAGGCACATAAGGTATGTGAAGCGGTAAGTTCAGCCCACACCTCTCCTACATATCTGATCGGGTCTGAGTGTGTAGAGCAATACAGTCTGGGTGAGTTGTTGTAGGAACCGCCACAATACAAAAGTTGCTAGTGAACTATGAGAACCAGAGACTAAGTCCACGCAGACCCATGACCCCTTCACTCCACTCCGCTTATAGCGAGTTGGCAGAATCCGCCAGTCTCTGTCACTGCTACTGGTGTCTGGGCTTCCTTCCACAGACTATGAATCCGCTTATTGTGGGGCTCTGCTGGGGAATTATGTTGTTGCGTGTCGACGACAGCTCCATCAGCCATATTATGCCCTCCAGATTTCCACACAGGCATGGCGAAGCCGAACTGTGGCTCTGATTCTTTTTCTCCCATCCGTGGTAAATCACTCCGGTTTTGTATTGCGCTGAGCTCGGGAGGCCCTAATTCAATGGTAAAGGACTGTAGGGGGTTGCGCCACATACTGAGCTGTGGTGACTCGGCTATATTGGGTGCAAGGTTTCGTGCTCTAGAATTGCGTATTTTTTCTTGCCTGTTAAGGTGCCTTCCCTTTCCAGTGCAGCGCTTCTAGAGGGCTATATCCAGCGTTTGCCACAGAATTACATGCTGTCGTTGAATCCGGTTGCGCACCTACAGCTATTTTTAGTTCACTAATTAGTGCTTGTTGTTGGGTGTCTAAGGCGGTGAGTAAGTTACGCAGTTTAGCAGAGAGTAGCCCCTCCATAGTAAAACTGAAGGCTCGATTAATTTATAGAAGATATACCTCTGATAGTAATAAAGTCTCGCAGATGCTCTCTGAAATGGCAGCTTACTCTGTGTAGTCATCGACTCAAGCCAAGAGATCTTTGCGCCGTTACAGTGTCCAATGCTTTGTGTCCATGATTGATATTATTTGTCCTGCTCTCCAAAGCGTGAATAACTAAACAGATTGGAGTTTGAGTCCTTTATTGTCTTAAAATAATAATTTAATTGTTCAAATGGCAGGAGCTCTCAAAAGATACGTCTTGTTGCTTCGGTCGCTAGCTCCGCCCCCCAACAAAATAATAATTTATCCTCTTCTGATGAGGATCTGTCTGATACAGAAGATCCTTCATCAGACATTGACACTGACAAATCTACTTATTTAAAATAGAGTATATGCATTCTTTATTAAAAGAAGTGTTAATTACTTTGGATATTGAGGTAACCAGTCCTCTTGACGTTCAGCCTAATAAACGTTTAAATGCTGTTTTTAAACCTCCTGTGGTTTCTCCTAGGTTTTTTCCTTTTCTTGAGGCTATTTCTGATATGATTTCTAAGGAATGGAATAAGCCAGGTACTTCTTTTATTCCTTCTTCAAGGTTTAAAAAATTGTATCCACTACCAGCAAATTCTATAGAGTTTTGGGAAAAAATCCTCAAAGTTGATGGGGCTATTTCTACTCTTGCTAAACGTACCACTATTCCTATGGAAGATAGTACTGCCTTTAAGGATCCTTTAGATAGGGAGCTTGAATCTTATCTAAGGAAAGCCTATTTATATTCAGGTCATCTTCTCAGACCTGCAATTTCTTTGGCTGATGTTGCGGCTGCATCAACTTTCTGGTTGGAGAATTTAGCGCAACAGGAATTGGATTCTGACTTATCTAGCATTATTCGCTTACTGCAATATGCTAATATCAAAATTGATGTTAGATCCATGTCCTTAGCTATATTAGCTAGAAGAGCTTTGTGGCTTAAATCTTGGAATGCTGATATGACATCTAAATCTAGATTACTATCTTTCTTTCCAAGGTAATAATTTATTTGGTTCTCAGTTGGATTCTATTATGTCAACTGTCACTGGGGGAAAGGGAGTTTTTCTGCCTCAGGATAAAAAACCTAAGGGTAAATCTAAGGCTTCTAACCGTTTTCGTTCCTTTCGTCAGAATAAGGAACAAAAACTCAATCCTCCCCCCAAGGAATCTGCTTCCAATTGGAAGCCTTCCTTAAATTGGAATAAATCCAAGCCATTTAGGAGACCAAAGTCAGCCCGCTCAGCTGGTCGGGGGCAGATAAAGGTTTTTCAATGGATTCAGAGCATTGTCTCTCAAGGGTATCGAATAGGATTCAGAGCAAGACCTCCTGTAAGAAGATTTTTTTCTCTCACGTATCCCAGCAAATCCAGCTCAGGCTTTCCTGAAGTGTCTTTCAGACCTGGAGTCTTCAGGGGTAATCATGCCAGTTCGTTTTCAGGAACAAGGTTTGGGGTTTTATTCAAATCTATTCATTGTCTCCAAAAAGGAAAATTTATTCAGACCAGTTCTGGATCTGAAAATTTTGAATCGTTATGTAAGAGTATCAAATTTCAAGATGGTGACTATAAGGACTATTCTGCCTTTTGTTCAGCAAGGACATTATATGTCCACAATAGACTTGCAGGATGCATACCTTCATATTCCGATTCATCCAGAACATTTTCAGTTTCTGAGATTCTCTTTTCTAAACAAGCATTACCAATTTGTTGCTCTTCCATTTGGCCTAGCAACAGCTCCAAGAATCTTTTCAAAGGTTCTGGGTGCCCTACTCTCTGTAATCAGAAAACAGGGTATTGTGGTGTTTCCTTATTTGGACGATATCTTGGTACTAGCTCAGTCTTTAAGTACTGCAGAATCTCACACAAATCAACTTGTGTTGTTTCTTCAGAAATATGGTTGGAGGATCAATTTACCAAAAAGTTTCTTGATTCCTCAGACAAGGGTCACCTTTTTAGGCTTCCAGATAGATTCAGTGTCCATGACTCTGTCTCTAACAGACAAGAGACGTTTTAAATTGGTTGCAGCCTGCCGGCACCTTCAGTCTCAGTCATTCCCTTCAGTGGCTATGTGCATGCAAGTTTTAGGTCTCATGACTGCAGCATCGGACGCAATCCCCTTTGCTCGTTTTCACATGAGACCTCTACAGCT
Source organism: Bombina bombina (assembly GCF_027579735.1). NCBI lineage: Eukaryota > Metazoa > Chordata > Amphibia > Anura > Bombinatoridae > Bombina > Bombina bombina. The sequence goes on along the minus strand of NC_069502.1, from coordinate 1,114,613,052 downwards.
TTGTATGCTGAACCAATGGTGCAGGGATTATACAAAGATATCACAATTAATATCCTTAAATCCCAATGTACGACACTCTCTGACGTGGTGGATAGATCACCATCGTTTAGTTCAAGGGGCTTCTTTTGTTCGGCCAACCTGGACTGAAATTTTTTTCAACGGAAAATGGCTGTTTTTATTTTATTCCCTCCCTCTCTCTAGTGACTCTTGAGTGAAGATCCACATCTTTGGTATTGCTATCCCATACGTCACTAGCTCATGGACTCTTGCTAATTACATGAAAGAAAACATAATTTATGTAAGAACTTACCTGATAAATTAATTTCTTTCATATTGGCAAGAGTCCATTAGGCCCATCCTTTTTTTTTTATGGTGGTTATGATTTTTTTTATTAAGCACAATTATTTCCAAATTTTTGTTGATGCTTTCTACTCCTTTTTTTATCACCCCACTGCTTGGCTATTCATTAAACTGAATTGTGGGTGTGTTGATGGGTGTATTTATAGGCATTTTGAGGTTTGGGAAACTTTGCCCCTCCTGGTAGGATTGTATATCCCATACGTCACTAGCTCATGGACTCTTGCCAATATGAAAGAAATGAATTCATCATAAAAGTTCTTACATAAATTATGTCTTTTATGAAAGTACTTAAAGGATTTTGAAACTTTCAGCATTCCTAGTATCATCTTATATCTTACATGTAATTTTAAATGAACTCTGTAGTTGGAGCTATATTTTTGGTGTCTTATTTAATTTACTATGAATATTGTATACTTGTGGATATCATTTTAATATTCCGTGCATGGGCTTTTTATAACCAATATTCATAGGACATCTTGTTGGTTTAATTACATGTCTGAAAAGCAAAGATGTTATTTTGATTATGTGCCAAACATTTAAAATTCATCAATGCAGCTATTTATTTTTATTTCACTATATCCAACACAGTATGTAACATGTGATGTATCTCTTAGACCATTATATATATTAGTCAGGCAGTCTGCGGTACACATTTAATTTATTGAAGAACGATATAGATAATTTGTTTAAACTTTAAATCTTCAAGACTCTTATGCTTCCAAAAATACGTAGGTTAAGATATTTTAAAATCCTTAACTCTTAGGCTTTCAACTTCCCATATTACCTTTCTTAGGCATAGACAATCTTCTAAGTATATGTGTATATATATATATATATATATATATATATCTATATCTCCAAGTTTGTGGATCCAAGTACTCACTGTACGTAGAAATGTCCGGGTGTACTCTATGGTAGATAGGTAGAAACTTCGGTAGAGAAGAGGCACTCGCAGGTCTTAAATAACATAAATTTTTATTTCATAAATTCAGTCAACGTTTCGGTCCTTGCAGGGACCTTTTGTCAAGACTGTTCTATAAGGGGAGATACAGAAAGAAACAGATGTAACAATAGGTTTCCCAAAAGTATAAGGACACAACACTTGGCAATTAATTCTAACATACATTTTATATATAACCAAGATTTAACAGAACATAGTAGATAATGTATTAATGGTGTAGCATACAAGAAGATAGGGATACATGTCAAGAGTAGACATGAAAATAAAAAAACGAAGTTTACTAGTCACACGTAGGGGGAAGTGTTTATATGTTTGCATATTGACTACAGACCTATATGTGTCTTACTTTTAGGTACAGTGTGGCCTCTCATCAAAGTTAATCTCCTAACACACAGCTTTCTTTTGTCTTGCAGATCGCAAACTTTGTTCGTTTTTATTTCTATTTTTTGTATTGTTTATGTGACATGTATTTGTACTATGCTTCTCTGTTTATGCTATGACCAGATATTACAGTTGCCCACTAAACGTGCTAAGACATTCGTTGTCCACATTCCTGTATATTAGACACACTTGTGTGTTAATATACGCTGTCCCAAGTGACCTTGTTCTCTGGGCCTCCTTTAGTGGATTGCTTACAATATTTTTTTCTGGTCATGTAGTACTCACAACTTCTATCCTGTAGCTTGCAGGTCACCAACTTTTTTACAATTGTTAATACATGCACTTTTATCTACATACACCTCTGGAACCATCCTCCTGCTTTACTTTCGCTTTTACTTTTTTATTTTCATGTCTACTCTTGACATGTATCCCTATCTTCTTGTATGCCACACCATTAATACATTATCTACTATGTTCTGTTAAATCTTGGCTATATATAATTTATTAGAATACATTGCCAAGTGTTGTGTCCTTATATTTTTGGGAAACCTATTGTTACATCTGTTTCTTTCTGTATCTCCCCTTATAGAACAGTCTTGACAAAGGTCCCTGCGAGGACCCAAACGTTGACTGAATTTATGAAATAAAAATGTGTTATTTAAGACCTGTGAGTGCCTCTTCTTACCGAAGTTTCTATATATATATATATATATATATTTTATATATTTGAGAATTTTAAATAGATTTGAAAATTGTAACAATCCATTTCAAATGGCTCTTAGCCTTCCATATGTTGATCTCTGAGCTAGCAATTTTCCTAGACGAGAATTGTGTATTAGATCTTGGCATGGGACAATTTACTTCTGTATGTGAAGATGTTACCTTTTGTTGTCTTATCCTGTGATCTCTTCCATGCTGTAGACATTCAGGCTGTGTGCAGGGGATGTGTAACTTTATTACACATTTTAGGCAGGAAATCCATATACGGGCGCACAAACCAGAAAATTCCATATGCTAAAATTACTTTGAAGTGGCCCATCAGTTTTATCTATACAAAGGTCTGCTCCTTTGTTCTCTCCAGTGTAACCAGGAAAAGAGGGGTTGTGTTACCCAGCTCAGATAGAGAATTGTAACTTACAGATATATATATATATATATATATATGTATGTATGTATGTATGTATGTGTATATGTATATATATATGTGTATGTATGCATGTATATATATATATATATTAATAACACTCACAGATACCCTGACAGCATTGATAAAGTCAGGCCGCGCATGCCGGTGTTCCGTTCTGTCAGATCAGTCAGCTGTCTGATAAAACTCGGAAGTGGGATGCTTATGAGAAGTGTCATGGCTGTCTCCATGAGTTACCGTGCCGGTGTAATGTGGAACAAGGCCGAGGATTGCCTCATATTGTTTGACAATGAGACGTTGTGCGCTGCTCTGAGCTCGCTTACAACCAAGCGCCAGTTATGTGACAGTGGATGTGTGAACCTGGTAACTGATGCGACATGGTTGTGGCCAGTGTTCCCTCTAAGGACAGTTTTGTGTGCAGCCCAGCAGTGAAACAGTTAATTAGAGCAATTAGCAAACAGTACATAATGCAGACTGCAAGGTATGGTTCTTTTATTAACTGTTTCAATGCTGGGCCACACACAAAACTGGCCTTAGGGGGAACACTGGTTGTGACACTGTCTGTACTATATCAGAACATGGGTAGTAGTTCGGTGTGAAGGGGCGTGGGGAGGATGTCAGGCGTGTATAACAAAGCCTGATTGAATTTGACTTTTATATCACCATGTCAGTATATTAAGCTCCTGCCCACGTTGTTTTAATACAGTCAAGTAAAACAGTCCTCTTCTCAATTTTGTACAATTATACTGCCCCATTGTGAGTGTTATTACACTAGCGCTTGATTGTAAGCAAGCTCAAAACAAAGCACAATGTCTCATTGTCAAACAATATGAGCAATCCTTGGCCTTGATCCACATTACACCGGCACGGTTACTCATGGGGTCTGAAGAGTTGGCCCAAATTGCACACTGTGCCCTGGCCTGTGCTTCTGCCTGCATCCTCTGTCTGTGTCTCTGTTCTCTCTCGCTTCTCGTTCTCTCTCGCTTCTCTCTCTCTCTCTCTCTCGCTTCTCTCTCTCTCTCTCTCTCTCTCGCTTCTCTCTCTCTCTCTCGCTTCTCTCTCTCTCTCTCTCTCTCTCTCGCTTCTCTCTGTCTGTCTGTCTGTCTGTCTGTCTCTCTCTCTCTCTCTCTCTCTCTCTCTCTCTCTCTCTGTCTATGTCTCTCGTCTCTCTCTGTCTCTCGTCTCTGTCTCTCGTCTCTCTCTCGCACTTCTCTCACTTCTCTCTCGCACTTTTTCTCTCTCACACTTCTCTCTCTCGCACTTTTTCTCTCTCACACTTCTCTCTCTCGCACTTTTTCTCTCTCTCGCACTTCTCTCTCTCTCGCTTCTCGCTCTCTCTCGCACTTCTCGCTCTCTCTCGCACTTCTCGCTCTCTCTCGCACTTCTCGCTCTCTCTCGCACTTCTCGCTCTCTCTCGCACTTCTCGCTCTCTCTCTCTCTCGCACTTCTCTCTCTCTCTCTCTCTCTCTCGCACTTCTCTCTCTCTCTCGCTTCTCTCTGTCTGTCTGTCTCTGTCTGTCTGTGTCTCTCGCTCTCTCTCGCTCTCTCTCGCTCTCTCTCGCTCTCTCTCGCTCTCTCTCGCTCTCTCTCGCTCTCTCTCGCTCTCTCTCGCTCTCTCTCGCTCTCTTCTCTCTCGCTTCTCGCTCTCTCTCGCTTCTCGCTCGCTCTCGCTTCTCGCTCGCTCTCGCTTCTCGCTCTCTCTCGCTTCTCGCTCTCTCTCGCTTCTCTCTCGCCTCTCTCGCCTCTCTCGCTTCTCTCTCGCTTCTCGCTTCTCTCTCGCTTCTCGCTTCTCGCTTCTCTCTCGCTTCTCGCTTCTCGCTTCTCGCTTCTCTCTCGCTTCTCGCTTCTCTCTCGCTTCTCGCTTCTCTCTCGCTTCTCGCTCGCTCTCGCTTCTCGCTCGCTCTCGCTTCTCGCTCGCTCTCGCTTCTCGCTCGCTCTCGCTTCTCTCCGCTCTCGCTTCTCTCCGCTCTCGCTTCTCTCCGCTCTCGCTTCTCTCGCTCTGTCACACACAAATGCACACAGTCACAACCAATGCATTTATACACACATTTACACAATCAAAGGCCAAACAGTTATGCTTTATTTTTTTTTTAATAGTTTGAGTTTTAAGGGTGTGTCATTAATAGAATAAAAACCAAAGTTTTGTAATTTTTTTTTTTTCCCCTGTCTTTTTTTTTTTTTTTTTTTTTTTTTTTAAATAAAACATAGCATTTTGTTTTGCAGTGGTAGTGATATTTTTTCTTCTTCTCTGGTATTTCCTGTTAGAACACATGGTTCTTGTTCTTCTGCCATTTTTAAACCCAGTGGGATTAGTCCTATATCTGGAAAAACACCTGCAGCAGTTAAAGAGACAGTCCCCAGTTTTGCATAACGAACACATTTATATTAATACTTTCTACCTCTGTGATTACCTTGTATCTAAGCCTCTGCAGACTGCTCTCTTATCTCAGTGCTGTTGACAGACATGCAGTTTAGCCAACCAGTACAGACTCCTAATTAACTCCACGGGAATGAGCACAATGATATCTATATGACACACATGAACCTAGTACTGTCTAACTGTGAAAAACTTTCAAAATGCTCTGAGCTAGGAGGCGGTTTTCAACGATTTAAAAATCAGTTTGAGGCTACCTAGTTTTAGCTTTTCAAAAATACCACCAAGGGAACAAAGCAAATTTGATAATAAAAGTAAATTGGAAAGTTGTTTACAATTGTATGCCCTATCTGAATCATGGAAGTTTAATTTTGACTAGACTGTCCCTTTAACTTTTGCAATTGATTTTGTTTCTTTTTGCTTCCCAACATTCCATTTCTCATTCATGACACCTGATAATAGTATAGACAGTAAACTTTCTACAGTCATAACAAACTGTATGTACAAATATAATTATTTGAGTTAATGATCTGTAAAATGTCACTTTTCTGATTTATGTTTTCTTTGTGCCTTGTGTGCAAATATACCTCATCAGATCATCTTTAGTTTTTGTGTTTACTCAAATTAGCATGTCCTAGCCTAGGTTTATTTTTTTCTTCTGTGTCCTGTATTTCCATGCTTGCCATTTAAAACTATTTATCAGAACGCTATCTTAAAAGTCAAACTTTAGGGGCAAATGATTTTGATTACCTACATTTGGTAGGGGCAATTCACTCTTCTCAAGAAAATGATCTTCATGGACCAAGCTGTCAACACTGAGAGGTGCATGTCCAGAAAACCTTACCTCGGGAACAAAATGTATTTAAAGGGATTCTAAACCCAAAAGTTTAGGATCCAGCCTAGTTTTGGTTCAGCACCTGGGTTGTGCTTGCTGATTGGGGACCAAATGTAGCCACTGATCCGCAAGCCCTATCCAGGGTGCTGAACCACAAAATGGGCTGGCTCCATAGCTTAGATTACTGCTTTTTCAATAAAAGATAGCAAGAGAATAAACAAAAATTGATAATAGGCGTAAATGAGAAAGTTGCTTAAAATTGCTTTATCTGAATCACAAAAGAAAACATTTGGGTTTAGTGTCCCTTTAATGTTGAATTCATATTATCTTTCACATGGGATGCTAGTACAATATGTTTTTTTTTACCAATTTGCCTTGGGACAGAGACAATACTGGTAATGTTATAGGTTCTGTTATATTTTCTCCTTTTTATTTTAAACCTGTTTGCTTTGCATAATGGTTTAATTCTTTTTGTTTTATATAAATGTGACTCGTTTTCGTCATAAATATTCCTTTATCTACTTTTTGTCTTCTTATAGAGACTGTTTATAAAAGTATTGTTTTTAGATTGACTTTCCAAATTGTGTTATGGTATTTTTAATCTCTTAGTCTGGGTTTTCCTTGGGATTTCCTATAGAATAATCCCAATGTGTTGGCAGCTGAGATAGTTTAGTGTGGGTTACATAAAAAGGGAGATTTGAGCATTTTTCTGGGTCTGGTACAGACAAGAGTGTTTTGTTAACCCTTGCTTCCACTGAACTAAGTCACATTCTTGTTGTCCGGATTTGACTGTGACAGTCTCGTTAAAGTGGTTAACCATTTGTGTGACAATAGTATTTTTTTATATTGTAACAGTCTAAATATATGATTAATAAGTGTAAAGGTTTAGTTTCTATAAAGTAATAGGTGCCTCCCTGTTGAAACCTTGATTTCTCTTGTTAAGTGTGTTCAGTCCACGGGTCATCCATTACTTATGGGATATATTCTCCTTCCCAACAGGAAGTTGCAAGAGGATCACCCAAGCAGAGCTGCTATATAGCTCCACCCCTCACATGTCATATCCAGTCATTCTCTTGCAAGTCTCAACAAAGGAGGTTGTGAGAGGAAATAGGAGTAACATTCTTCAATCAAAAGTTTATTATTTTAAAATAGCACCGGAGTGTGCTGTTTGTTCTCTCAGGCAGTATTTAGAAGAAGAATCTGCCTGCGTTTTTTCTATGATCTTAGCAGACGTAACTAAGATCCACTGGCTGTTCTCGCACATTCTGAGGATGGGGTACCTTCAGAGAAGGGAATAGCATGCGGGGTCCCCCGCAAATGAGGTATGTGCAGTAAAATATTTTCTAGGAATGGAATTGACTATGAAAACACTGCTGTTACCCATATGACGTAAGTACAACCTTTAATGCAGTAGTAGCGACTGGTATCAGGCTGATAAATGTATGCGCAGTTGAGTTATTTTCTAGGGACTAGAATTTAACTTTAAATACTGTTAGTACTGAAATAAATGTATGAGCCTTAACTGCAGTAGAAGCGACTGGTAGCAGGCTTAGTGATAACTTTGCATAACACTGGAAAGTTGTTTTTAAAACGTTTACTGGCATGTTATTCGTTTTGTGAGGTACTTTGGTGATAAATCTTTTTGGGCATGGTTTTTTTCCACATGGCTAACGTCTATTTCTGCATAGACACTGTTATATCAGGTCTCCCACTGTTGTGATATGAGTGGGAGGGACCTTTTTTTAGCGCCTTGTTGCGCAGTTAAAATTCTAGCACAGTCTTCCTGCTTCTTCCTCTTTGATCCAGGACGTCTCCAGAGAGCTCAGGGGTCTTCAAAATTTATTTTTGAGGGAGGTAATCAGTCACAGCAGACCTGTGACAGTGTGTTTGACTGTGAGAAAAGCGTTAAATCTTAAATTGATTATCCGTTTTGGGTATTGAGGGGTTAATCATCCTTTTGCTAATGGGTGCAATCCTCTGCTAATTTCATACATTTACTGTTTAAAATTGGTTGCTATAACCATATTAGCATTTCTGAGGTCGCATGGGTGGAAAGTGAACATGGAAAAGAGTTCTCTGTTACCACTCACAAGGGTTCCCTTTCTAGGGACTCTTATAGATTCTGTAGAGATGAAGATTTACCTGACGGAGTCCAGGTTATCAAAAATCCTAAATGCTTGCCGTGTCCTTCATTCCATTCCAAGCCCATCAGTAGCTCAGTGCATGGAAGTAATCGGCTTAATGGTCGCGGCAATGGACATAGTGCCATTTGCGCGCCTGCATCTCAGACCGCTGCAATTATGCATGCTGAGTCAGTGGAATGGGGATTACTCAGATCTGTCCCCTTTACTAAATCTGGACCAGGAGACCAGAGATTCTTTTCTCTGGTGGTTGTCTCGGATTCATCTGTCTAAGGGAATGAATTTTCGCAGACCAGATTGGACGATTGTAACAACAGATGCCAGCCTTCTAGGCTGGGGCGCAGTCTGGAATTCCCTGAAGGCTCAGGGATCATGGACTCAGGAGGAGAAACTCCTTCCAAAAAACATTCTGGAATTAAGAGCGATATTCAATGCTCTTCTAGCTTGGCCTCAGTTAGCAACACTGAGGTTCATCAGATTTCAGTCGGACAACATCACGACTGTGGCTTACATCAATCATCAAGGGGGAACCTCAGTTAGAAGTCTCAAAGATAATTCGCTGGGCAGAGTCTCACTCTTGCCATCTGTCAGCGATCTACATCCCAGGCGTGGAGAACTGGGAGGCGGACTTTCTAAGCCGCCAGACCTTTCACCCGGGGGAGTGGGAACTTCACCCGGAGGTATTTGCTCAACTGATTCTTCGTTGGGGCGAACCGGAACTGGATCTCATGGCTTCTCGCCAGAACGCCAAGCTTCCTTGTTACGGATCCAGGTCCAGGGACCCGGGAGCGGTGCTGGTAGATGCACTAGCAGCCCCTTGGGTTTTCAACATGGCTTATGTGTTCCCACCGTTTCCGTTGCTGCCTCGTCTGATTGCCAGGATCAAACAGGAGAGAGCATCGGTGATTCTGATAGCGCCTGCGTGGCCATTCAGGACCTGGTATGCAGACCTAGTGGACATGTCGTCCTGTCCACCATGGTCTCTGCCTCTGAGGCAGGACCTTCTACTTCAGGGTCCTTTCAACCATCCAAGCCTAATTTCTCTGAGGCTGACTGCATGGAGATTGAATGCTTGATTCTATCAAAGCGTGGTTTCTCGGAGTCGGTTATTGATACATTGATACAGGCTCGGAAACCGGTTACCAGAAAAATTTACCATAAGATATGGCGTAAATATTTATATTGGTGTGAATCCAAGAGTTACTCATGGAGTAAGGTTAGGATTCCTAGGATATTGTCTTTTCTACAAGAGGGTTTAGAAAAGGGTTTATCCGCTAGTTCGTTAAAGGGACAGATTTCTGCTCTGTCTATTCTTTTTCACAAACGTCTGGCAGAGAACCCAGACGTCCAGGCTTTTTGTCAGGCTTTGGCTAGGATTAAGCCTGTGTTTAAAACTGTTGCTCCCCCGTGGAGCTTAAACTTGGTTCTTAAAATTCTTCAGGGTGTTCCGTTTGAACCCCTTCATTCCATTGATATTAAGCTTTTATCTTGGAAAGTTCTGTTTTTGATGGCTATTTCCTCGGCTCGGAGAGTCTCTGAGTTATCTGCCTTACATTGTGACTCTCCTTATCTGATCTTTCATTCAGACAAGGTAGTCCTGCGTACTAAACCTGGGTTTTTGCCTAAGGTTGTTTCTAACAGGAATATCAATCAAGAGATTGTTGTTCCATCATTATGTCCTAACCCTTCTTCAAAGAAGGAACGTCTTTTGCATAATCTGGACGTAGTCTGTGCCCTTAAGTTCTACTTACAGGCAACTAAGGATTTTCGGCAAACTTCTTCCCTGTTTGTCGTTTATTCTGGACAGAGGAGAGGTCAAAAGGCTTCGGCCACCTCTCTCTCTTTTTGGCTTTGTAGCATAATACGTTTAGCCTATGAGACTGCTGGACAGCAGCCCCCTGAAAGAATTACAGCTCATTCCACTAGAGCTGTGGCTTCCACCTGGGCCTTTAAGAATGAGGCCTCTGTTGAACAGATTTGCAAGGCTACAACTTGGTCTTCACTTCATACCTTTTCAAAATTTTACAAATTTGACACTTTTGCTTCTTCGGAGGCTGTTTTTGGGAGAAAGGTTCTACAGGCAGTGGTTCCTTCTGTTTAAAGTTCCTGCCTTGTCCCTCCCTTCATCCGTGTACTTTAGCTTTGGTATTGGTATCCCATAAGTAATGGATGACCCGTGGACTGAACACACTTAACAAGAGAAAACATAATTTATGCTTACCTGATAAATTTATTTCTCTTGTAGTGTGTTCAGTCCACAGCCCGCCCTGTCTTTTTTTGAGGCAGTTCTAAATTTTAATTAAAACTCCAGTCACCACTGCACCCTATAGTTTCTCCTTTCTTGTCTTGTTTCGGTCGAATGACTGGTTATGACATGTGAGGGGTGGAGCTATATAGCAGCTCTGCTTGGGTGATCCTCTTGCAACTTCCTGTTGGGAAGGAGAATATATCCCATAAGTAATGGATGACCCGTGGACTGAACACACTACAAGAGAAATAAATTTATCAGGTAAGCATAAATTATGTTTTTCTCATCTATCTCTTCTGCTGAGGACATTTTAGAGACATATAAACAGGCTATAAAAGTGTACAAACAAGGATGTGTTGTGTATTGTTAAAGTAACTAACAGGGTTTCCATGCAGCCTGTTTGCATATCTCTTTTATTGCTTCTTTTATATCGGTTACTAATTGTCCTCAGATAGATAAAAGAAAGTTCCAATATTGGGGGTCCCATTGATTTTTATAGAAACTCAATGGCATTTTACAGAGTTAAATTATACTAGAGCAATATACATGTATTGCATTTTTAAGCAAGCACAGTGTAATGAAGAGCAAACGACTTTCCTGTCCGAGCATGCGTCTTATCAGTGTCAGGGGGAGTGCTGCTGTTTCAAATGTAACAAACTGGAATCAATGGCTGAGTGGCTCAGCTCTCAACAAGACCTTACTGATGCACTGAACGTTAACAACACAGTGTTTCAACAGAGGCCAGGTGTAAGAAAGCAATGAGACTAAACTTAATAGCTGAACTTTCTCATGTACTTAAATCAGCTCCTACAAAACAAACAAAAATTAAAGGGAAATGAAACCCAATTTTTCTTTCTTTCATGCCTTAGGTAGAACATACAATTTTAAACCACTTGCTTCATTCTCTTGGTATAATTTGTTGAAGGAGCAGCAATGCACTACTGGTTTCTAACTGAACACATGGGTGAGTCAATGACAATCAGTATATATTTATGCAGCCACCAATCAGCAGCTAGAACCTAGGTTCTTTGCTGCTCCTGAGCTTACCTAGATAAACCTTTCAGCAAAGGATAAGAGAAGGAAGCAAATTAAATAATAAAAGTAAATTTAGGTGTTTTTTTTTTTTTTTAATTGTATGCTCTGCCTAAATCATGAATGTCTCTAATTATGACTTTACTGTCCCTTTTAAGTACTAGGAAGTAACTAAGTTTGTGAATTCATATACCTTTTAATCCTGCTTTCCAGACGAATGCTGCTTGCACAAATTACTTAAAGCAGATCTTCTGATAGCATAGGTATCCAGGGTTTAGGTAAACTTAGTCAGACAGTCCGGGTCAAGGCCTCACAGGGAGCAACAGCACAAAATTATTTAACAAATGCAGAGTTCAGAAACTAGCCAAAGTCAAATACCAAATCCGTTGCAAACAAGGGGTTAAAGGGACAGTCAACACCCGAAACAACTTTATCCCATACCTTCGATCCACCAAAGATAATGCACCTGCACCGCATCCCATTTTCCACACCTCTGTTACACAAGTAATCGTCCAAATCGCATACGTTTTTCTAATAGAGATATGGCAGCCAAGCTCCTCCCCCTCCTCCTTAGTCAACTTCTTTACTAAATTCTATGCTCATTCATGTATGAACTGTTGACGCATGCACATTTTAAGTTCTGTCCGTTTTCAAGCCGAAATCAGAAGTGCAAGTGTGAACGCGTGTTAAGAATCCAGCTGAGGATTCGATTCTGATTGGCTGATTCAATTAAACTGAAACTTACTAGATAACGGTGGGGGGAGTTTGGCTGCCATATCTCCATTAGAAAAAATGTATGTGCTTTGGACGATAACTCGTATAACGCTAGAGGTGTTGAAAATGCAATGCAGTTCATGCGCATCGTCTTTGGCGGATCGAAGGTATGGGATAAAGTTGTTTAGTGTGTTTTACTGTCCCTTTAATGCAAAAACTTAGTCAGTGTGAGCATTAGTCAAACCAGTATATCCAAGTAGTAATTGCCATAGTAAGAGGTTCAGTATCTCAAAACACAAGCAACTACATGCTGCAAACACAGATCTAATATAGACTACTGCAATTAAAGTGCCATAAAACATTTTGAGTTATGTGCATATTATCAAAGGTTTAACTGAGGTAAAACATTATGTGAAAAAAAAGTGTAAACAAAAGCTTAAAGGGACAGTCTACACCAGAATTTGTATTGTTTTAAAAGATAGATAATCCCTTTATTACCCATTTCCCAGTTTTGCATAACTAACACAGTTATAATAATATACTTTTAACCTCTGTGATTATCTTGTATCTAAGCCTCTGCAAACTACCCCTTTTTTCAGTTCTTTTGACAGACTTGCATTCTAGCCAATCAGTGCCTGCTCCCAGATAACTTCTTGTGCACGAGCAGTGTTATCTATATGAAATACATGAACTAACACCCTCTAGTGGTGAAAAACTGTTAAAATGCAATCTGAAAGAGGTGGGCTTCAAGGTCTAAGAAATTAGCATATGAACCTCCTAGGTTAAGCTTTCAACTAAGAATACCAAGAGAACAAAGCAAAATTGGTGATAAAAGTAAATTGGAAAATTGTTTAAAATTACATGCTTTATCTGAATCATGAAAGTTTATTTTGGCCTAGACTGTCCCTTTAAATTTATTTAAAGAAGATTTCCAAAAATCTGCAAAATTACTTACACTTTAGTGTTGCCAAGTGTAGCCTGCTCCACCCCCTAATCCAGTGTCCTACACCAAACCTTTGGTATCATATAACAAAGTGTGCACACGAAGATAATTACTTATGCAAGTAAGAGGGGGTTGAGGAGGGACAGCAGGTACTGCTATTGTTTGCTTGTTTACCAAGAGGCTTGCTCATTTCCATGGGGATAAGAGCACATGATTTTTGACTGCTTCAGTATTATACTGTGCACTGCTTTAGTCGGGTGTCATGTGACTCTTCCCCCTACCATGAAGGTGCACAAGTGCATTCTACTGAAGCTATGGCTTGGATGGCACCTTCCATATATGAAAATGCCTAGGGGGAGCTTGCTGCAAACAATTTATGCCTGAGTTAAAGGGGTTAATGGGGGTTAAAACAGAAACCTTTTTGCAGTAAGCTTTGGCTACATTATATATTTAGAAATGTTAAGTTAGTTCATACTGTTTTATGTCAATTAAGGCTTAATTGATCTCCTAAGCCTTCTTAAAGGTACAGTACGCCTAATTGCAGCATGGACAGAAATCACTCTTTAGACATACACTTTTCATGATCAGTTTTTAATTTTTTTTTTTTTTTTTTTTTAAAAACAAGCTTTATTAAACAAATTTTCACAGGTTACATGAGGTTATGCAATCAATTGGATACTAAGAAAAATCATATAAAGTAAAAAAGGATAACATCTTGTCTCGAACGAGACGTCATAAGAAGAACAAAGTCCAATGATTGTCCATATACATGAAATTGAATTCCTGCAGCTTCCAATATGTTGTTAGAAATAATAAGCTTGTGATTTTAACATTTTTTCATTGTTACAGACTATTACGCATAATGTAACAACATAACAATTACATTTTTGGAGCCCGTGTGTACCGGAGGATGAAATTATTGCAAGGAAGGGGTAGGTTAGAGGAGTAATATGAGGGAGTAGTGAGAGGAAAGAAGAAAGAGTAAGGTTGGAAAAAAAAATAAAAAAAAAATCAGTTAATCTCAACGCACAAAGTGCAGGCAAAGATCAAGAGGGGTTGTCTAAAGCAGCAGAGGAGTGAACAGTATCAACGTCCCAGGTAGCCTTCATCTCATACAGAGGTAATTTAAAAGGTAGTGCAGTCTTTCTAATACTAATAGTTCCTCAATAGAGGAATGCCATTCATCAAATGTCGGGGGATCTTTAGATTTCCATCTTTTAGGAATAAGCATTTTAGCTCCTGTGAGCATAATCAGGAGAAGGGCTCGTATGTGATCTGATTTAGTGTCAGGAAGGTGTACAAATAAAATAGTTTCAGGTGTGTTTGCAATATGGAGATTCAGTCTACTCGATATATCTGCTATAACCGCCGCCCAGTAATTAGTCAGTTTCGGGCATGTCCACCATATATGCAAAAGTGTACCTGTCTCGCCACAGCCTCTCCAACACTTAGCGTTTGCTGAACGAAAAAAGAGATGTAGTCTTGCTGGAGTATAATACCACCTAGTTTGTAGTTTAAGCTGGATCTCCTGAACACTAGCAGAAACAGAAGAGCGTCTAATTAGTCTGAAAGACCTGAGCCAGCTTTCCTCATCTATCATCTGGTTAAGGTCTTTGTTCCAGGCCCTAGTGTAAGAGGGTAACGGCACGTCAGGGGGGGAGTAGAAGTAATTTATATAATTTAGATATTGGTTTTTTCGGAGGCTGAGTGCTTGTACTTAATAATTTAAATGGTGTAAGGTCCCTATTGAAATTATTTCTGTGACCATGATGTGACAAAAAGTGTGCTAACTGATGGAATCGTAGCCAGGACGAGAAAAGTGCCCCATGCCGTTTCATCATATTTTATTTTGTGCATAGTCTGCCACTCTCTAGGGCCGTGTGTAGTATGCCTGTTCTTAGGCTGTATGGAGCGCAAACGATTGGTAACATAGGAGAGGCAGGTGATGATATATTTGTGCTAGTAGCCAAGAGACTATCCCATTCATGTACTGTTTCTGATGCTAAATGATATTTGTGCAGCAATTCTGGGCGCTTTAGTGCAAGTATCCAGGCCACGGTACCAACATTGACCATCTGACCCATTGCTTCTGTGTAGTATTATGTGACCACTCGGTAAGTCTCTGTAATTGTATAGCCTGTCTGTATAATGCCAAGTCCGGGAATCCCAGCCCACCTCTGTCACGGGGGAGGTATAATGTCTTTCTCGGAATTCTAGGTTTTATCCCAGACCATATTAGCAAGAGTCCATGAGATAGTGACGTATGGGATATACATTCCTACCAGGAGGGGCAAAGTTTCCCAAACCTCAAAATGCCTATAAATACACCCCTCACCACACCCACAATTCAGTTTGACAAACTTTGCCTCCCATGGAGGTGGTGAAGTAAGTTTGTGCTAGATTCTACGTTGATATGCGCTTCGCAGCAGGCTGAAGCCCGGTTTTCCTCTCAGAGTGCAGTGAATGTCAGAGGGATGTGAAGAGAGTATTGCCTATTTGAATACAATGGTCTTCCTCTAGGGCAGTGCTTTCCAAACTGTGTGTCGTGACACATTAGTGTGTCGGCAGCAGTTTGTAGGTGTGTCCCTGCTTCAGCACAAATTCTTTTGAGTTTAAAATTTTTTTTTAAAATTTATTTTGGTTTCCGACTTTCCACCTGCTTGCTACGCATATCGCATGGTTGACTCGTGATTGATACCTAGTGGGTCACAGATCATCTTAACCTATTGGCGCAGCTCAGTGGGAACGGAAACTATTCCCATTGGCGGCACATTGGCTCCTGACTGCACGTGTAGTCTCCTCAATCGGCTTGTGACTTCACATGTAGTCAGTGAGTGGGATAGCAGTGTGTTTGCAGTGCGGGCAGTAGTCAGTGCAACTCGCAGAGCTCTGAGTTTGGCAGCTTAAACACTGAGCTGAAGTCAGAAGTCAGTGTTTTTTTTTTCTGCAGCTATCTCCCAGTAGTGCATTGCTGCTCCTGCTTTTGATATATGGATAGGAAGTGGAAGCTTAAAAATGCTTGATGATGAAATGTGAGAGTCTTCATCTAACTTTCCCCAAATATACAGAAACTGTGTTCATCCCATCAACCTCATACATCCCATTAAAATAGTAAGTAGCTATTAGTGCTAAACTTTTTTTATTCTTGCACATACATATATACTGTTAATTGTAAATACATTTCTCCAACATAGGTGTGTCCGGTCCACGGCGTCATCCTTACTTGTGGGATATTCTCTTCCCCAACAGGAAATGGCAAAGAGCCCAGCAAAGCTGGTCACATGATCCCTCCTAGGCTCCGCCTTCCCCAGTCATTCTCTTTGCCGTTGTACAGGCAACATCTCCACGGAGATGGCTTAGAGTTTTTTGGTGTTTAAATGTAGTTTTTATTCTTCAATCAAGAGTTTATTTTAAAATAGTGCTGGTATGTACTATTTACTCTGAAACAGAAAGGTGATGAAGATTTCTGTTTGTAAGAGGAAAATGATTTTAGCAACCGTTACTAAAATCGATGGCTGTTTCCACACAGGACTGTTGAGAGGAATTAACTTCAGTTGGGGGAAACAGTGAGCAGACTTTTGCTGCTTGAGGTATGACACATTTCTAACAAGACGATGTAATGCTGGAAGCTGTCATTTTCCCTATGGGATCCGGTAAGCCATTTTTATTACATAAGAAAAAAAGGGCTTCACAAGGGCTTTTAAGACTGTAGACATTTTCTGGGCTAAAACGATTGATATATAAACATATTTTATACTTCATAGCTTTGAGGAATTATTTTATTCTTGGGAATTATGTAAAATAACCGGCAGGCACTGATTTGGACACCTTATCCTCTAGGGGCTTTCCCTAATCATAGGCAGAGCCTCATTTTCGCGCCTCTATTGCGCACTTGTTTTTAGGAAGCATGACATGCAGATGCATGTGTGAGGAGCTCTGATACACAGAAAAGACTTTCTGAAGGCGTCATTTGGTATCGTATTCCCCTTTGGGCTTGGTTGGGTCTCAGCAAAGCAGATACCAGGGACTGTAAAGGGGTTAAATATAAAAACGGCTCCGGTTCCGTTATTTTAAGAGTTAAAGCTTTCAAATTTGGTGTGCAATACTTTTAAGGCTTTAAGACACTGTGGTGAAATTTTGGTGAATTTTGAACAATTCCTTCATACTTTTTCACATTTGCAGTAATAAAGTGTGTTCAGTTTAAAATTTAAAGTGACAGTAACGGTTTTATTTTAAAACGTTTTTTGTACTTTGTTATCAAGTTTATGCCTGTTTAACATGTCTGAACTACCAGATAGACTGTGTTCTGTATGTGGGGAAGTCAAGGTTCCTTCTCATTTAAATAGATGTGATTTATGTGACACAAAATTTAGAGAAAATGATGCCCAAGATGATTCCTCAAGTGAGGGGAGTAAGCATGGTACTGCATCATCCCCTCCTTCGTCTACACCAGTCTTGCCCACACAGGAGGCCCCTAGTACATCTAGTGCGCCAATACTCCTTACTATGCAACAATTAACGGCTGTAATGGATAATTCTATCAAAAACATTTTAGCCAAAATGCCCACTTATCAGCGAAAGCGCGACTGCTCTGTTTTAGAAAATACTGAAGAGCATGAGGACGCTGATGATATTGGTTCTGAAGTGCCCCTACACCAGTCTGAGGGGGCCAGGGAGGTTTTGTCTGAGGGAGAAATTTCAGATTCAGGGAAAATTTCTCAACAAGCTGAACCTGATGTGATTACATTTAAATTTAAATTGGAACATCTCCGCGCCCTGCTTAAGGAGGTGTTATCTACTCTGGATGATTGTGAGAATTTGGTCATTCCAGAGAAATTATGTAAAATGGACAAGTTCCTAGAGGTCCCGGGGCCCCCCGAAGCTTTTCCTATACCCAAGCGGGTGGCGGACATTGTAAATAAAGAATGGGAAAGGCCCGGCATACCTTTCGTCCCTCCCCCTATATTTAAGAAATTGTTTCCTATGGTCGACCCCAGAAAGGACTTATGGCAGACAGTCCCCAAGGTCGAGGGGGCGGTTTCTACTCTAAACAAACGCACCTCTATACCCATAGAAGATAGTTGTGCTTTCAAAGATCCTATGGATAAAAAATTAGAGGGTTTGCTTAAAAAGATGTTTGTTCAGCAAGGTTACCTTCTACAACCAATTTCATGCATTGTTCCTGTCACTACAGCAGCGTGTTTCTGGTTCGATGAACTAGAAAAGGCGCTCAATAAAGATTCTTCTTATGAGGAGATTTTGGACAGAATTCATGCTCTCAAATTGGCTAACTCTTTCACCCTAGACGCCACTTTGCAATTGGCTAGATTAGCGGCGAAAAATTCTGGGTTTGCTATTGAGGCGCGCAGAGCGCTTTGGCTAAAATCTTGGTCAGCGGATGCGTCTTCCAAGAACAAATTGTTTAACATTCCTTTCAAGGGGAAAACGCTGTTTGGCCCTGACTTGAAAGAGATTATTTCTGATATCACTGGGGGCAAGGGCCACGCCCTTCCTCAGGATAGGTCTTTCAAGGCCAAAAATAAACCTAATTTTCGTCCCTTTCGCAGAAACGGACCAGCCCCAAGTGCTACGTCCTCTAAGCAAGAGGGTAATACTTCTCAAGCCAAACCAGCCTGGAGGCCAATGCAAGGCTGGAACAAAGGAAAGCAGGCCAAGAAACCTGCCACTGCTACCAAGACAGCATGAGATGTTGGCCCCCGATCCGGGACCGGATCTGGTGGGGGGCAGACTCTCTCTCTTCGCTCAGGCTTGGGCAAGAGATGTTCTGGATCCTTGGGCGCTAGAAATAGTCTCCCAAGGTTATCTTCTGGAATTCAAGGGGCTTCCCCCAAGGGGGAGGTTCCACAGGTCTCAATTGTCTTCAGACCACAAAAAAACAGGCATTCTTACATTGTGTAGAAGACCTGTTAAAGATGGGAGTGATACACCCAGTTCCAATAAAGGAACAAGGAATGGGATTTTATTCAAATCTGTTCGTAGTTCCCAAAAAAGAGGGAACTTTCAGACCAATTTTGGATTTGAAGATCCTAAACAAATTTCTCAGGGTACCATCGTTCAAGATGGAAACTATTCGAACGATTCTACCCACTATCCAGGAAGGTCAATTTATGACTACCGTGGATCTAAAGGATGCGTACCTACATATTCCTGTCCACAAAGAACATAATCAGTTCCTAAGGTTCGCCTTTCTGGACAAACATTACCAGTTTGTGGCCCTCCCATTCGGGTTAGCCACTGCTCCAAGGATTTTCACAAAGGTACTAGGGTCCCTTCTAGCGGTTCTAAGACAGAGGGGCATTGCAGTAGTACCATACTTGGACGACATTCTAATACAAGCGTCGTCCCTGTCAGCAGCAAAGGCTCATACAGACATCGTTCTGGCCTTTCTCAGATCACACGGATGGAAGGTGAACATAGAAAAAAGTTCTCTGTCTCCGTCAACAAGAGTTCCCTTCTTGGGAACAATAATAGATTCCTTAGAAATGAGGATTTTTCTGACAGAGGTCAGAAAGTCAAAACTTCTAAGCACTTGTCAAGTTCTTCATTCTGTTCCACGTCCTTCCATAGCGCAGTGCATGGAAGTAGTAGGGTTGATGGTTGCAGCAATGGACATAGTTCCTTTTGCACGAATTCATCTAAGACCATTACAACTGTGCATGCTCAAACAGTGGAATGGGGACTATACAGACTTGGGTCATTGTCACGACCGACGCCAGTCTAGTGGGCTGGGGCGCGGTCTGGGAATCCCTGAAAGCTCAGGGACTATGGTCTTGGGAAGAGTCTCTTCTCCCGATAAACATTCTGGAACTAAGAGCGATCTTCAATGCTCTCAGAGCTTGGCCTCAGCTTGCAAAGGCCAGATTCATAAGATTCCAATCAGACAACATGACGACCGTTGCGTATATCAATCATCAGGGGGGAACAAGGAGTTCCCTGGCGATGAAAGAAGTGACCAAAATAATTCAATGGGCGGAGGATCACTCCTGCCACCTATCTGCGATCCACATCCCAGGTGTGGAAAACTGGGAAGCGGATTATCTGAGTCGTCAGACATTCCATCCGGGGGAGTGGGAACTCCACCCGGAGATCTTTGCCCAACTAACTCAATTATGTGGCATTCCAGACATGGATCTGATGGCGTCTCGTCAGAACTTCAAGGTTCCTTGCTACGGGTCCAGATCCAGGGATCCCAAGGCGACTCTAGTAGATGCACTAGTAGCACCTTGGACCTTCAACCTAGCTTATGTATTTCCACCGTTTCCTCTCATTCCCAGGCTGGTAGCCAGGATCAAACAGGAGAGGGCCTCGGTGATCTTGATAGCTCCTGCGTGGCCATGCAGGACTTGGTATGCAGACCTGGTGAATATGTCATCGGTTCCACCATGGAAGCTACCTTTGAGACAGGACCTTCTTGTTCAGGGTCCATTCGAACATCCATATCTGGTCTCCCTCCAGCTGACGGCTTGGAGATTGAACGCTTGATTCTATCAAAGCGTGGGTTTTCAGATTCTGTGATAGATACTCTGGTTCAGGCCAGAAAACCGGTAACTAGAAAGATTTACCATAAAATATGGAAAAGATATATCTGTTGGTGTGAATCCAAAGGATTCCCATGGAATAAGATAAAAATTCCTAAGATTCTCTCCTTTCTACAAGAAGGTTTGGAGAAAGGATTATCTGCAAGTTCTCTAAAGGGACAGATCTCTGCTTTATCTGTCTTACTACACAAAAGACTGGCAGCCGTGCCAGATGTTCAAGCATTTGTTCAGGCTCTGGTTAGGATCAAGCCTGTTTACAGACCTTTGACTCCTCCCTGGAGTCTAAATCTAGTTCTTTCAGTTCTTCAAGGGGTTCCGTTTGAACCTTTACATTCCATAGATATTAAGTTACTATCTTGGAAAGTTTTGTTTTTGGTTTCTATTTCTTCTGCTAGAAGAGTTTCAGAGTTATCTGCTCTGCAGTGTTCTCCGCCCTATCTGGTGTTCCATGCAGATAAGGTGGTTTTGTGTACTAAGCCTGGTTTTCTTCCAAAGGTTGTTTCTAACAAGAATATTAACCAGGAGATAGTTGTACCTTCTTTATGTCCGAATCCAGTTTCAAAGAAGGAACGTTTGTTAAACAATTTGGACGTAGTCCGTGCTCTAAAATTCTATTTAGAGGCTACAAAAGATTTCAGACAAACATCTTCTTTGTTTGTTGTCTATTCTGGTAAAAGGAGAGGTCAAAAAGCGACTTCTACCTCTCTTTCCTTTTGGCTTAAAAGCATCATCCGATTGGCTTATGAGACTGCCGGACGGCAGCCTCCTGAAAGAATCACAGCTCACTCCACTAGGGCTGTGGCTTCCACATGGGCCTTCAAGAACGAGGCTTCTGTTGACCAGATATCTAAGACAGCGACTTGGTCTTCACTGCACACTTTTGCCAAATTTTACAAATTTGATACTTTTGCTTCTTCGGAGGCTATTTTTGGGAGAAAGGTTTTGCAAGCCGTGGTGCCTTCCGTTTAGGTAACCTGATTTGCTCCCTCCCTTCATCCGTGTCCTAAAGCTTTGGTATTGGTTCCCACAAGTAAGGATGACGCTGTGGACCGGACACACCAATGTTGGAGAAAACAGAATTTATGCTTACCTGATAAATTACTTTCTCCAACGGTGTGTCCGGTCCATGGCCCGCCCTGGTTTTTTAATCAGGTCTGATGAATTATTTTCTCTAACTACAGTCACCACGGTACCATATGGTTTCTCCTATATTTTTCCTCCTGTCCGTCGGTCGAATGACTGGGGTGGGCGGAGCCTAGGAGGGACTATATGGCCAGCTTTGCTAGGACTCTTTGCCATTTCCTGTTGGGAAAGAGATATTCCCACAAGTAAGGATGACGCCGTGGACCGGACACACCGTTGGAGAAAGTAATTTATCAGGTAAGCATAAATTCTGTTTTCGTTATTATATCATTTATGTATGTGTCCATCTCTCTTAAAACAAGTTAGTTTAACCTCCTGTTTGCTAGTACAACTGAATTACTGTGTCGTAAAAGGATGTAGGTTTAAAAATTGTGTCGCCGACACGAAAAGTTTGGAAAGCTCTGCTCTAGGGGATCTATTTAATAGGTTCTCTGTTATCGGTCGTAGAGATTTCTTCTCCTACCTACCTTTGCAGATCGACGATATACTCTTATATACCATTACCTCTACTGATTCTTGTTTCAGTACTTGTTTCAGTACTGGTTTGGCTATCTACTATATGTCTACTATATGTAGATGAGTGTCTTGGGGTAAGTAAGTCTTATTTTTTGTGACACTCTAAGCTATGGTTGGGCACTTTATATGTACAGTTCTAAATATATGTGTTTAAACTTATATTTGCCATGATTCAGGATAATCAGTATTCCTTCATTCAGACTGTCAGTTTCATTATTTGGGATAATGCATATGAATAAATATTTTTTTCTTACCTTGAAAATTTTCAATTGACTTTTTTTTTTTCCCTGCGGGCTGTTAGGCTCGCGGGGGCAGAAAATGCTTCAATTTATTGCGTCATTCTTGGCGCAAACTTTTTTGGCGCAAAACTTTTGTCATTTCCGGCGCCGTAGTTGACGCCGGAAGTTTGTTTGTAGTTACGTCATTTTTTGACGCATGTGTATTCAGACATTTTTTTGCGCCAAAAAATGTGGGCGTCAGTTTCGGCGTCAGAGGATGTGGCGTCATACTTGGCGCCAAAAAATATGGGCGTTGTACTTGGCGCCAATAATGTGGGCGTCATACTTGGCGCCAAAAATGTGGACGTCATACTTTTTCTCACATTATTTAAGTCTCACTTTTTTGTTGCTTCTGGTTGCTAGAGGCTTGTTTATTTTGCATTTTTTCCCATTCCTGAAACTGTCATTTAAGGAATTTGATAATTTTGCTTTATATGTTGTTTTTTCTATTACATATTGCAAGATGTCACAACCAGACCCTGGATCAGAATCTACTACTGGAAAGACGCTGCCTGATGCTGGTTCTTCCAAAGTTAAGTGCATTTGTTGTAAACTTTTGGTAACTGTTCCTCCGGCTGTAGTTTGTGTTAGTTGCCATGATAAACTTTCCAATGCAGATAATGTCTCCATTAGTAATAATCCTTTACCTGTTGTTGTTCCTTCAACATCTAATGTTCAGGATGTCCCTGTTAATGTAAAATAATTTGTTTCTAATTCTATTAGGAAGGCTCTGTCTGTTATTCCTCCTTCCAGTAAACGTAAAAGGTCTTTTAAAACTTCTCATATTTCGGATGAATTTTTAAGTGACCGCCATCATTCTGACTTATGTTTCTGATGAGGGTCTATCTGGTTCAGAAGATTCTGCCTCAGATATTGATACTGATAAATCTTCATATTTGTTTAAGATGGAGTTTATTCGTTCTTTACTTAAAGAAGTGTTGATTGCATTAGATATGGAGGAGTCTAGTCCTCTTGATACTAAATCTGCTAAGCGTTTAAATTCAGTTTTTAAACCTCATGTAGTTATTCCAGAAGTTTTTCCAGTCCCTGATGTTATTTCAGAAGTGATTTCTAGGGAATGGAATAGTCTGGGTACTTCATTTACTCCTTCTCCAAGGTTTAAGAAATTGTACCCTGTGCCATCTGATAGATTAGAGTTTTGGGACAAAATCCCTAAAGTCGATGGGGCTATCTCTACTCTTGCTAAACGTACTGCTATTCCTACGGCAGATAGTACTTCCTTTAAGGATCCTTTAGATAGGAAACTTGAATCCTTTCTAAGGAGAGCTTATTTATGTTCAGGTAATCTTCTTAGATCTGCTATTTCTTTGGCTGATGTTGCTGCAGCTTCCACTTTCTGGTTGGAGGCTTTAGCGCAACAAGTATCAGACCATAATGCTTATAGCATTGTTAAACTTCTTCAACATGCTACTAACTTTGTTTGTGATGCCATTTTTTATATCATTAGAATTGATGTCCGGTATATGTCTTTAGCTATTTTAGCTAGAAGAGCCTTATGGCTTAAAACTTGGAATGCAGATATTACTTCTAAGTCAACATTGCTTTCTCTCTCTTTCCAAGGTAATAAATTATTTGGTTCCAGTTGGATTCAATAATTTCAACTGTTACTGGGGGGAAGGGAGCCTTTTTGCCTCAGGACAAAAAAATCTAAAGGTAAATATAGGGCTGCTAATCGTTTTCGTTCCTTTCGTCAGAATAAGGAGCAGAAACCTGACCCTTCCTCTAAAGGAACGGTCTCCGTTTGGAAACCTTCTCCAGTCTGGAATAAATCCAAGCCTTTTAGAAAGTCAAAACCAGCTCCCAAATCCGCATGAAGGTGTGGCCCTCATTCCAGCACAGCTGGTAGGGGGCAGGTTACGATTTTTTAAAGATGTTTGGATCAATTCGATTCACAATCTATGGATTCAGAACATTGTTTCACAAGGGTACAGAATAGGTTTCAAAGTAAGGCCGCCTGTGAGAAGATTTTTTTCTCTCACGCATTACAGTAAATCCAGTGAATGCTCAGGCGTTTCTGAAATGTGTTTCAGACCTAGAGTCGGCTGGGGTAATTATGCCAGTTCCAGTTCTGGAACAGGGTCTGAGATTTTACTCAAATCTATTCATTGTACCAAAGAAGGAGAATTCCTTCAGACCAGTTCTGGATCTAAAAATATTGAATCGTTATGTAAGGATACCAACATTCAAAATGGTGACTATAAGGACTATTCTGCCTTTTGTTCAGCAAGGGCATTATATGTCTACAATAGAATTACAGGATGCATATCTTGGGAAGCGGATTATCTCAGTCGCCAGATTGTTCAAATCTGGGGACTTCCAGAAATAGATCTGATGGCCTCTCATCTAAACAAGAAACTTCCCAGGTATCTGTCCAGATCCAGGGATACTTAGGCGGAAGCAGTGGACGGGTTGTCGCTTCCTTGGAATTATTATCCTGCCTATATCTTTCCGCCTCTAGTTCTTCTTCCAAAAGTGATTTCCAAAATTCTAATGGAGCGTTCGTTTGTACTGCTGGTGGCTCCAGCATGGCCTCACAGGTTTTGGTATGCGGATCTCATTCGGATGGCCAGTTGCCAACCTTGGACACTTCCGTTAAGGCCAGACCTTCTATCTCAAGGCCCATTTTTCCATCAGGATCTCAAATCATTAAATTTGAAGGTATGGAGATTGAACGCTTGATTCTTAGTCATAGAGGTTTCTCTGACTCAGTGATTAATACTATTGTTACAGGCTCGTAAATCTGTGTCTAG
The DNA here is from genome assembly GCF_027579735.1 of Bombina bombina. Taxonomy (NCBI): domain Eukaryota; kingdom Metazoa; phylum Chordata; class Amphibia; order Anura; family Bombinatoridae; genus Bombina; species Bombina bombina. The sequence goes on along the minus strand of NC_069502.1, from coordinate 1,114,587,652 downwards.
GAAGATTTATTATCGAGTCTGGAAGACTTACATTTCTTGGTGTTCTTCTCATAAATTCTCTTGGCATTCTTTTAGAATTCCTAGAATTTTACAGTTTCTTCAGGATGGTTTGGATAAGGGTTTGTCTGAAGCTCTTTGAAAGGACAAATCTCTGCTCTTTCTGTTCTTTTTCACAGAAAGATTGCTAATCTTCCTGATATTCATTGTTTTGTACAGGCTTTGGTTCGTATCAAACCTGTCATGAAGTCAATCTTTCCTCCTTGGATGACCACAGTGGACTTAAAGGATGCCATACCTTCACATACCGATTCACAAAGATCATTATCTGTACCTAAGATTTGCCTTTCTAGACAGGCATTACCAGTTTGTAGCTCTTCCCTTCGGGTTAGCTACGGCCCCGAGAATTTTTACAAAGGTTCTGGGCTCACTTCTGGCGGTACTAAGACCACGAGGCATAGCGGTGGCTCCATACCTAGACGACATTCTGATTCAAGCGTCAAGTTTTCAAAATGCAAAGTCTCATACAGATATAGTTCTAGCATTTCTGAGGTCGCATGGGTGGAAAGTGAACGTGGAAAAGAGTTCTCTGTTACCGCTCACAAGGGTTCCTTTTCTAGGGACCCTTATAGATTCTGTAGAGATGAAGATTTACCTGACGGAGTCCAGGTTATCAAAGATTCTCAATGCTTGCCGTGCCCTTCACTCCATTCCAAGCCCATCAGTAGCTCAGTGTATGGAAGTAATCGGCTTGATGGTCGCGGCAATGGACATAGTGCCATTTGCGCGCCTGCATCTCAGACCGCTGCAACTATGCATGCTAAGTCAGTGGAACGGGGATTACTCAGATCTGTCCCCTTTGCTAAATCTGGACCAGGAGACCAGAGATTCTCTTCTCTGGTGGTTGTCACGGGTTCATCTGTCCGAAGGAATGACCTTTCGCAGACCACATTGGACGATTGTAACAACAGATGCCAGCCTTCTAGGCTGGGGAGCAGTCTGGAACTCCCTGAAGGCTCAGGGATCGTGGACTCAGGAGGAGAAACTCCTACCACTCAACATTCTAGAATTAAGAGCAATATTCAATGCTCTTCTAGCTTGGCCTCAGTTAGCAACACTGAGGTTCATCAGGTTTCAGTCGGACAACATCACGACTGTGGCTTACATCAATCATCAAGGGGGAACCAGGAGTTCCCTAGCGATGTTGGAAGTCTCGAAGATAATTCGCTGGGCAGAGTCACACTCTTGCCACCTGTCAGCGATCTACATCCCAGGTGTGGAGAACTGGGAAGCGGATTTTCTAAGTCGCCAGACTTTTCATCCGGGGGAGTGGGAACTACACCCGGAGGTATTTGCTCAACTGATTCGTCGTTGGGGCAAACCGGATCTGGATCTTATGGCATCTCGCCAGAACGCCAAGCTTCCTCGTCACGGATCCAGGTCCAGGGACCCAGGAGCGGTGCTGGTAGATGCACTTGCAGCCCCTTGGGTTTTCAACATATCTTATGTGTTTCCACCTTTTCCGTTGCTACCTCGACTGATTGCCAGGATCAAACAGGAAAGAGCATCAGTGATTCTGATAGCGCCTGCGCGGCCACGCAGGACCTGGTATGCAGACCTAGTGGACATGTCGTCCTGTCCACCATGGTCTCTACCTCTGAGGCAGGACCTTCTAATTCAGGGTCCTTTCAACCATCCAAACCTAATTTCTCTGAGGCTGACTGCTTGGAGATTGAACGCTTGATTCTATCAAAGCGTGGGTTTTCGGATTCGGTTATTGATACATTGATACAGGCTCGGAAACCTGTTACCAGAAAAATTTACCATAAGATATGGCGTAAATATTTATATTGGTGTGAATCCAAGAGTTACTCATGGAGTAAGGTTAGGATTCCTAGGATATTGTCTTTTCTACAAGAGGGTTTAGAAAAGGGCTTATCCGCTAGTTCACTAAAGGGACAGATTTCTGCTCTGTCTATTCTTTTACACAAGCGTCTGGCAGGGAATCCAGACGTCCAGGCTTTTTGTCAGGCTTTGGCTAGGATTAAGCCTGTGTTTAAGGCTGTTGCTCCTCCGTGGAGCTTAAACTTGGTTCTAAAAGTTCTTCAGGGTGTTCCGTTTGAACCCCTTCATTCCATTGATATTAAGCTTTTATCTTGGAAAGTTCTGTTTTTGATGGCTATTTCCTCGGCTCGAAGAGTCTCGGAGTTATCTGCCTTACATTGTGATTCTCCTTATCTGATCTTTCATTCAGACAAGGTAGTCCTGCGTACTAAACCTGGGTTTTTGCCTAAGGTTGTTTCTAACAGGAATATCAATCAAGAGATTGTTGTTCCATCATTGTGTCCTAATCCTTCTTCAAAGAAGGAACGTCTTTTGCATAATCTAGACGTGATCCGTGCCCTGAAGTTCTACTTACAGGCAACTAAAGATTTTCGACAAACTTCTTCCCTGTTTGTCGTTTACTCTGGACAGAGGAGAGGTCAAAAGGCTTCGGCTACCTCTCTCTCTTTTTGGCTTCGTAGCATAATACGTTTAGCCTATGAGACTGCTGGACAGCAGCCTCCTGAAAGAATTACAGCTCATTCCACTAGAGCTGTGGCTTCCACTTGGGCCTTTAAAAATGAGGCCTCTGTTGAACAGATTTGCAAGGCTGCAACTTGGTCTTCACTTCATACTTTTTCCAAATTTTACAAATTTGACACTTTTGCTTCTTCGGAGGCTGTTTTTGGGAGAAAGGTTCTACAGGCAGTGGTTCCTTCTGTTTAATGTTCCTGCCTTGTCCCTCCCTTCATCCATGTACTTTAGCTTTGGTATTGGTATCCCATAAGTAATGGATGACCCGTGGACTGAACACACTTAACAAGAGAAAACATAATTTATGCTTACCTGATAAATTTATTTCTCCTGTAGTGTGTTCAGTCCACGGCCCGCCCTGTCTTTTTGAGGCAGGTTCTAAATTCTAAATTATAACTCCAGTCACCACTGCACCCTATAGTTTCTCCTTTCTCGTCTTGTTTCGGTCGAATGACTGGATATGACATGTGAGGGGAGGAGCTATATAGCAGCTCTGCTTGGGTGATCCTCTTGCAACTTCCTGTTGGGAAGAAGAATATATCCCATAAGTAATGGATGACCCGTGGACTGAACACACTACAAGAGAAATAAATTTATCAGGTAAGCATAAATTATGTTTTTCCCTCCTTTTAAATCTCACATTTGATGATGGACCACAGGTTCTCAATGGGGTTCAGATCAGGTGAACAAGGAGGCCATGTCATTAGATTTTCTTCTTTTATACCCTTTCTTGCCAGCCACGCTGTGGAGTACTTGGACGCTTGTGATGGAGCATTGTCCTGCATGAAAATCATGTTTTTCTTGAAGGATGCAGACTTCTTCCTGTACCACTGCTTGAAGAAGGTGTCTTCCAGAAACTGGCAGTAGGACTGGGAGTTGAGCTTGACTCCATCCTCAACCCGAAAAGGCCCCACAAGCTCATCTTTGATGATACCAGCCCAAACCAGTACTCCACCTCCACCTTGCTGGCGTCTGAGTCGGACTGGAGCTCTCTGCCCTTTACCAATCCAGCCACGGGCCCATCCATCTGGCCCATCAAGACTCACTCTCATTTCATCAGTCCATAAAACCTTAGAAAAATCAGTCTTGAGATATTTCTTGGCCCAGTCTTGACGTTTCAGCTTGTGTGTCTTGTTCAGTGGTGGTCGTCTTTCAGCCTTTCTTACCTTGGCCATGTCTCTGAGTATTGCACACCTTGTGCTTATGGGCACTCCAGTGATGTTGCAGCTCTGAAATATGGCCAAACTGGTGGCAAGTGGCATCTTGGCAGCTGCACGCTTGACTTTTCTCAGTTCATGGGCAGTTATTTTGCTCCTTGGTTTTTCCACACGCTTCTTAGGACCCTGTTGACTATTTTGAATGAAACGCTTGATTGTTCGATGATCACGCTTCAGAAGCTTTGCAATTTTAAGAGTGCTGCATCCCTCTGCAAGATATCTCACTATTTTTTACTTTTCTGAGCCTGTCAAGTCCTTCTTTTGACCCATTTTGCCAAAGGAAAGGAAGTTGCCTAATAATTATGCACACCTGATATAGGGTGTTGATGTCATTAGACCACACCCCTTCTCATTACAGAGATGCACATTCACCTAATATGCTTAATTGGTAGTAGGCTTTCGAGCCTATACAGCTCGGAGTAAGAAAACATGCATAAAGAGGAGGATGTGGTCAAAATACTCATTTGCCTAATAATTCTGCACTCCCTGTATAGCAAAAATGCTAAAAAAAATTCTGGTATTTTGGGCAAGTTTTTGTCTGAAAGTCCCGGTAGTGAAGGGGTTAATCCAAGCTGCACTAAAAACATCAAGGGATAAAAATCAGAAACATGCCAAACAGCACGACCCGTCTGACGTGTTTCACTTTTTAAGCCGTAATCATAGACTGTCTGTGTTCATTCAGCCTATCTTATATACACAGTTGTCTTGTCTGATTAACCCTTTGTATCTGGTGTCTTTATAGACCACCATGAATTAAGATTGTTCAAGTGAACTTGGTGATGCCTTAATTATGAAAAGACTACGGTTAAAGCTTGTGTACTTGGGACAAAATGTGTAAGGCAAGAAATATACCTCTTAGGAGGCATTGGACACTTTTGTACTTTTTTATCTCGAGTACACACTCATCCTTAAGGATTGGTATGTAGCTGCCCAAATCCCTCCCTCATTTATCCACCTCCTTCTCCAAGAACCTTTCCCTGCCCTCTGACCCCCCCCCCCATCCACTCGGATCCCCTCTCCCTCATCCCCCTCCCTGCCACTCTCAACATATTTTTTTTCTGCAGCGCAGCTGTCCCACCCACTCCCGTCCCCCTCCAGTGATGGGCCACTTGTGGGGCATGCAAAAAAAGTGTGACCTCGCTATTTTTAGGCCACAGCTGGTCTTTAAGGGCTTAACGACCAGGACCGTCTCTACTGTGCATCGTCGCTGGCCGTTAAGAGGTTAAGACTGGTTATGTTTGTCTCGCGCAGTCTCTACTGCGCATGACTGCGTCTGACAAACATACTTGGCCTTTTATTATATAGGATGGATGATTTTGTTTATTATGTTGTTTGACACCTCCATATCATATGTTCTATATTTCTCTCATATTTCCCTACAAACTATATCCTGCAATATCTATATTTCTTTTACAAGATATACCGAGTCCACGGTTTCATCCTTTACTTGTGGGATATATTCCTCCTGCTAACAGGAAGTGGCAAAGAGCACCACAGCAGAGCTGCTATATAGCTCCTCCCCTAACTCCTCCCCCCAGTCATTCTCTTTGCTTATGCATAGCAATAGGAAGGGTAAAGTTTATGTGGTGATAAAAAGAGTTTATTTTTCTTCAATCGATAGTTTTTTATTTTAAATGGTACCGGTGTGTACTGTTTTTACTCTGGCATGATATGGAAGAAGAATCATGCCGTGAGTCAGATGATCTTAGCAGTAGTAACGAAGATCCATTTTCGTTCCCACAAGCGTTGCTAAGGAAGTACATGAGAAGTCTTCAGTAGGGGGGAACGAGTTCTTGCTACAAGCAATTTCAAGGTATGTGCAGTCATTTGCATTCTGAGGAGACATGATATATCAGAATTTGTCTGACATATTCCCCATGTGGGGCAGGGGTAAGCAGTAGTCCTTGTTTTAGGGTGGTACTGTGCTGACCTGTATTATTATCCCATTTTAATAACATGGGACACTTAAGGGCTTTGTGGTTACACTGGGGCAGCCTAGGAAACCTAATGAAGAACGATATGAGGTTTATTGAGGCTGAATTTTGTTTGTGGGGTTCACATGGCATATTTGTTAATAGAAGCAGTGTGTACATTTATTACTTGAAAACGCTTCACATGCGGTTTTCTATATGTTTGGCTCGTCAGATATGATGGGCGGGGCCTATTTCTGCGCTTCAGTGCATAGTTAGATTTCTGGAGAGGTGGCAGCCATTAGCTCCGGTTGGAACCAGACTGTGTGGCTGTGCTTTGAAGTGGGACCGGATAGTTTGGACAGGTCTTGGGGGCAGGTAGGCGCCACAGCAGAGCTGTGGCGAGGTGCAGAAGACTTTAACCGTTTATTGTCTGCAGATCGTTTTACTCCTGCTTAACTTGCTGAAATTTAAAATTAACTCTCCTTTTACTGGTGGTGCAACATCCAAAGGCACTTTAGGCTCTCAAAACAACAAAATATTGCATTTTAATTATCGTTTTATCGATTTTGCAAAAACAGTGTACACTTTTTCTTCTTAAAGGCGCAGTAACCGTTTTTTTTGTACTGTATTATTTTTACACACAATAAAGTTGGGAAAGACTTGTGCTGTTATTACTAGTCTGTACAGTGTTCTGTGTGTTTAGAAGCCATGGTGGAACCCCCTCTTACATTGTGCCCTTATTGTACTGAAAGGGCCTTACACTGTAAGGATCACATTTTAAATAAAGAAAGTGGGCCTCAGGAGGATTCTCAATCTGCAGAGAATCAAGGTATACCTTCTATTTCTTCCCAAGTGTCACAACCTTTAACACCCACACAAGCGACGCCAAGTAATTCTAGTGCGTCTACTTCTTTTACTTTGCAAGATATGGCGGCAGTCATGTCTACTACCCTTACAGAGGGATTGTCTAAGCTGCCAGCCTTGCAGGGTAAACGTCATAGGTCAGATATTAATACAAATACTGAACCTTCTGACACCTTAGTGGCTATTTCCGATGTAAACTCCCAATGCTCTGATTTGGGGGATAGGGATTTTATGTCTGAGGGAGAACTTTCAGAGTCAGGAAATTTGATACCTCAGACAGATTCGGACTTCACGTCCTTTAAATTCAAATTAGAACACCTCCGCTTATTGCTCAGGGAGGTTCTGGCGACTCTGGATGATTGTGACCTGATCACAGTTCCTCCAGAAAAATTGTGTAAAATGGACAAATATTTGGAAATACCTACTTACACGGATGTTTTTCCGGTTCCTAAGAGAATTTCGGAAATTAAGAAGGAATGGGATAGACCAGGTATACCGTTTTCCCCCCCCTCCTAATTTTCAGAAAATGTTTCCCATATCTGACACCATGCGGGATTTTTGGCAATTGATTTCCAAGGTGGAGGGAGCTGTTTCTACTTTAGCCAAACGTACAACTATCCCCATTGAGGACAGTTGTGCTTTTAAAGACCCTATGGATAAAAAACTGGAGGGTCTTCTAAAGAATTTTTGTTCACCAGGGTTTTCTTTTGCAGCCTATAGCGTGCATGGTTCCAGTAACTACTGCGGCTGCCTTTTGGTTTGACGCCCTGGAAGAGTCCTTGAAGGTTGAGACACCTTTAGAGGACATTTTAGACAGAATTAAGGCTCTAAAGCTTGCAAATTCTTTCATGACGGATGCTGCTTTTCAGCTTGCGAAATTAGCAGCGAAAAATGCAGGCTTTGCCATCGTGGTGCGTAGAGCGCTATGGCTAAAATCTTGGTCGGTGGACGTGTCGTCTAAGTCTAAGCTTTTGTCTATTCCCTTCAAGGGTAAGACCCTATTTGGGCCTGAACTGAAGGAAATAATTTCTGACATTACTGGAGGTAAGGGTCACACCCTACCTCAGGACAAGCCCCTCAAGATGAGGACTAAACAAAATAATTTTTGTTCCTTTCGGAATTTTAAAGGAACATCATCTGCTTCCCCTTCCTCAGCTAAGCAAGAAGGGAACCTTGCGCAATCCAAGGCGGTCTGGAGACCTAACCAGGCCTGGAATAAAGGTAAACAAGTCAAAAAGCCCGCTGCTGCTACCAAGACAGCATGAAGGGGCAGCCCCCAATCCAGGACCGATTGTAGTAGGGGGCAGACTCTCTTTATTTGCTCAGGCTTGGGCAAGGGATGTACAGGATCCCTGGGCATTGGAAATCGTGACCCAGGGGTATCAGTTGGAATTCAAGGATTTTCCCCCAAGGGGAAGATTCCATCTTTCTCGATTGTCTGTAGACCAGACAAAAAGAGAGGCGTTCTTACGCTGTGTAAAAGACCTCTACACCATGGGTGTAATCTGCCCAGTTCCAGCTCGAGAACAGGGGCTTGGGTTCTATTCAAACCTTTTCGTGGTTCCCAAAAAAGAAGGAACCTTCAGACCAATTTTAGATCTCAAAGGTCTAAACAAGTTTCTCAGAGTCCCATCGTTCAAGATGGAGACCATTCGTACAATTCTGCCTATGAATCAGGAGGGTCACTTCAAGACCATGGTGGACCTGAAGGATGCGTATCTTCACGTCCCTATCCACAAGGATCATAATCGGTTCCTGCGATTTGCATTTCAGGACAAACATTATCAGTTTGTGGCCCTTCCCTTTGGGTTGGCACGGCTCCAAGGATTTTCACAAAGGTTCTAGGGGCTCTTCTAGCGGTGCTCAGGCCGCGAGGAATAGCGGTGGCGCCATATCTGGACGATATCTTGATCCAGGCGTCAACATTTCATCTATCAAACTTATCATTTCTGAGAACTCACGGTTGGAAAGTGAATGTAGAAAAGAGTTCACTAGTTCCACAGACAAGGGTTCCATTCCTTTGAACTCTGATAGACTCAGCAAGCATGAAAATATTTCTGACAGAAGTCAGAAAATTAAAGATTCTAAATACTTGCAGGGCTCTGCAGTCCATTCATCGGCCATCAGTGGCTCAGTGTATGGAAGTCATCGGACTAATGGTAGCTGCAATGGATATCATTCTGTTTGCTTGCTTTCATCTCAGACCACTACAACTGTGCATGTTCAGTCAGTGGAATGGGGATTATGCAAACTTATCTCCTCAGATAAATCTGGACCAAGAGACCAGAGACTCTCTTCGGTGGTGGTTGTCGCAGGACAATCTGTCCCAAGGGATGTGCTTCCGCAGGCCATCTTGGGTGATAGTAACGACGGACGCCAGTCTTCTAGGCTGGGGTGCAGTCTGGAATTCCCTGAAGGCTCAGGGTGTGTGGACTCAGGCGGAGTATCAACTACCAATCAATATTCTGGAACTGAGAGCGATTTTCAATGCGCTGCTATCGTGGCCTCAGTTGGCTTCGGCCAAATTCATAAGTTTCCAGTCGGACAACATCAATCATCAGGGGGGAGCAAGGAGTTCTCTAGCGATGATAGAAGTTTCAAAGATAATTCGATGGGCGGAGGCTCACTCTTGTCATCTGTCTGCGATCTATATATCCCAGGAGTAGAGAACTGGGAAAAAAGATTTTTTAAGTCATCAGACTTTTCATCCGGGGGAATGGGAACTTCACCCGGAGGTGTTTGCAACCCTGATTCATCAGTGGGGCACACCAGAATTGGATCTGATGGCATCTTGACAGAATGCCAAACTTCCACGTTACAGGTCAAGGGATCCCCAGGCGGTGCTGATAGATGCCCTAGCAGTACCTTGGTCATTCAACTGGCTTATGTGTTTCCACCGTTTCCTCTCCTTCCTCGTGTGATTGCCAGAATCAAACAGGAGAGGGCTTCGGTAATTCTGATAGCGCCTGCGTGGCCACGCAGGACATGGTATGCAGATCTAGTGGACATGTCGTCTGCCACCGTGGAGACTTCCATTGAGAATGGACCTTCTCATTCAAGGTCCTTTCCAACATCCAAATCTCACTACTCTTCAACTGACTGCTTGGAGATTGAACGCTTGATTTTATCTAAGCGGGGTTTCTCTGAACCGGTCATTGATATCCTGATTCAGGCTCGCAAGCCGGTCACTAGAAAAATTTACCATAAGATATGGCGTAAATATCTTTATTGGTGTGAATCCAAGGGTTACTCATGGAGTAAGGTTAGGATTCCTAGGATTTTGTCCTTTCTCCAAGAAGGTTTGGAGAAGGGTTTATCTGCTAGTTCATTGAAGGGACAAATCTCTGCTTTGTCAATTTTACTTCACAAGCGTCTGGCAGATGTACCAGATGTTCAGGCTTTTTGCCAGGCTTTAATTAGAATCAAGCCTGTGTTTAAACCAATTGCTCCGCCATGGAGTTTGAATTTAGTTCTTAATGTTCTTCAAGGGGTTCCGTTTGAACCCATGCATTCCATAGATATTAAGCTGTTATCTTGGAAAGTTTTGGTTTTTAGTTGCTATCTCTTCTGCTCGAAGAGTTTCTGAGCTTTCTGCATTGCAATATGATTCCCCTTATCTTATATTCCATTCTGATAAGGTGGTTTTGCGGACTAAACCTGGATTCCTTCCTAAGGTTGTTTCAAATAAGAATATTAATCAGGAAATTGTTGTTCCTTCCCTGTGTCCTAATCCTTCTTCGAAGAAGGAGCGTATGTTACATAACTTGGACGTGGTTCGTGCTTTGAAGTTTTACTTGCAAGCAACCAAGGATTTCCGTCAAACATCTTCTCTGTTTGTGGTTTATTCTGGAAAGCGTAGAGGTCAAAAAGCTACAGCTACCTCTTTCTTTTTGGCTGAAAAGCATCATACGTTTGGCATACGAGACTGCTGGACAACAGCCTCCTGAGAAGATTACGGCACATTCCACATGGGCTTTTAAAAATGATGCTTCTGTTGAACAGATCTGTTAGGCTGCAACTTGGTCCTCCCTTCATACTTTTTCCAAATTTTCCAAATTTGATACTTTTGCTTCTTCTGAGGCTATTTTTGGGAGGAAGGTGCTTCAAGCAGTGGTGCCTTCCGTTTAGGTTCCTGTCTTGTCCCTCCCTTTCATTCGTGTCCTAAAGCTTTGGTATTGGTATCCCACAAGTAAATTGATTTCTTTTAAGATATACCGAGTCCACGGCCCACCCTGTCTTTTTGACAGGACTTATTTTTATATAAACTTCAGTCACCTCTGCACCTTAATGGTTCTTTCCCTTTCTCTTCCTATACCTTTGGTCGAATGACTGGGGGAGGAGTTAGGGGAGGAGCTATATAGCAGCTCTGCTGTGGTGCTCTTTGCCACTTCCTGTTAGCAGGAGGAATATATCCCACAAGAAAAGGATGAAACCGTGGTCTCGGTATATCGTAAAAGAAATCAATTTATCAGGTAAGCATAAATTTTCTTTTTTAACATTTCATTAATGGTATCACTAACCACACTTATATTGATTCTTTCTTAAGTTTATAATTATTCCTATCTACCTTTTTTTATTTTTTTTTATTATATTAAGTTCTTCTGCTGGTCTTGTTGTAAGAAATGAACTTGCTCATTTCCATCTAAAGGGGAGGAGAGTCCACTGCTTCATTCATCACTTGTGGGAATTAAGAACCTGGCCACCAGGAGGAGGCAAAGACACCCCAGCCGAAGGCTTAAATACCTCCCCCACTTCCCTCATCCCCCAGTAATTCTTTGCCTTTCGTCACAGGAGGTTGGCAGAGAAGTGACGGAAGATTCGGAATAGTCTCTTATGGAGGGTAGTACTCTTCTCAATGGGACTGGAGTTTTAAGTAGTTCTGTCAGCCTCTCAGTGAGAGGGTGGATGAAAGTTAGAGTCCGGAGATGCAGGGGGAGTTCTTTTGCGAAACCATCCCGACTCATATTAACAGCTCCTTAAGCAATCAGCGTTGACAAATTTTGCTGCCTGCTTTTCTTCTCTCAAGCCCATGTCAGGAGCGACGCTACTAACCATCACATTTGAAGGGCCGTGTTCCTGTTCCATGGCGTTGATTCTGGTAAGATCATTTCATTATATATATATATATATATATATATATATATATATATAAAATGGTGGTGAGGGCCCCGGCCATTGGAATATAGAGGTGCCATTTAATCAATAATCAAGTCCGTAATAAAGGCGCAAGCTATGGAGGTGATATGTTGGAGGATACTCCTTTATCTAAACCTACTAACTGTGTATACTGTGAGGAGGTTCCGGTGAAACCACCGTTACAGCTCTGTTCCACATGTTATAACAATATTACTATTTTCAAAAAGAATAAAGTATTTAGTACTTCTGAGCCGTCCACTTCTGAGGGTTCTCCGTCCCGCAAGGTGCGTTCCCTACAAGCATCTCCGATTACACAAGCAGTTCCCCAGGGCACTGCTATCCCTCCCGCGGGAGGGGCTCTTTGGCCTCCAGACTCCGCCGATCAGTTGCAGACGGCTATTTCTGTGGCCATAAATGTGATGCCTCATCCTACTAAGCAGAAGGTACGGCACTGCTATCCGTCTCGGTGGTCTTAGACTCCACTGGATATGTCGGATAGCTTATCCACCGAGAAGGACAATTCTGACTTTTTGTAGGATGTCACTTATAGGTCGGTATCAGCTTCTTCTAGGCCTCCGGAACCAGATTTCAAATTCAAGATGGAGCATTTGCATTTCCTGCTTAAGTAAGTGATTGCTACGCTGGAGGTTCCGGAACCTAAACCCCCAGAGGAACCTTCAATCCCTAAACTGGATAGGGTTTACGAGGACAGGATAGTGCCCCAGGCCTTCCCGGTTCCTATCAAAATGGCGAACATTATTAAGAATGAATGGGAGAAACTGGGTTCGCCCTTTTCTCCCTCATCTTCGTTTAAGAAGCTGTTCCCCTTTCCGGACGCGCAGCTTGAACTATGGAGAAACCTCCCTAAGGTGGAAGGTGCTATCTCCACACTCGATAAGAGAACAACCATTCCGCTTGAGGATAGCTCCTCTTTTAAGGAACCCATGGATAAAAAGATGGAGTCCATGTTGTGGAAGATGTTCCAACTGACGGGGTTCGTTTTCCAACCGGCGGCAGCAGTCACTGGTCGAGGTGGAGACTCCCTTCAATGAGATTCTGGATCGAATCAAAGCCGTAAGGGTAGTGCATTCGTTCATTTGTGATGCTAACATGCAGATTATTCGCCTGAATGCTAAGACATTAGGGTTTCCTGTTTTAGCCCGCAGGGCTCTGTGGCTAAAATCGTGGTCGGCTGACATGACGTCTAAGTCTTGCTTGCTTTCCCTACCATTCAAGGAGAAGGTTTTGTTTGCCCCGGGCCTGGATTCTATCATACCTATATTCACGGGTGGCAAGGATGCCTTCTTGCCTCAGGATAAGAAAGCCAAACCTAAGGGATCTACTTTTCGTCCCTTTCATGCGGACAAGTCTCAGCGCCAGCAGCCTTCCGCAAAATCTGAGCAAACCAAGGGATCTTGGAAGCCAGCAAACTTATGAACCAAGTCCAAGCAGAACAAGAAGCCAGTCCACATGAAGGGGCGGCCCCCGACCCGTCCTTGGACCAGGTAGGGGGCAGACTATTTATTTTTGCGGGGGCCTGGAGGGGAGACGTTGCAGACCCTTGGGTCCTGGAGGTTGTCGCCCAGGGGTACAGGATAGGTTTCAAATCGTATCCGCCCAGAGGCAGGTTCCTCCTGTCAAACATCTCCTCAAGACCAGAAAAGAGAGATGTCTGGGGGGTGTGAAGAATCTCTCATCTCTCGGGGGAATCGTTCCAGTTCCTCCGGCAGAAAGAGGTCTGGGGTATTATTCAAACCTTTTCGTGGTACCAAAGAAAGAGGGCACGTTTCATCCAATTCTGTAACTAAAGGCCCTAAACAAGTTTTTGTCAGTCCCATTGTTCAAGATGGAGACAATCAGGTCAATTTTGCCCCTGATTCCAGAGGGGCAATTCATGACTTTAGACCTGAAGGTTGCTTACCTTCATGTTCCAATCCACAAGGATCACTTCAAATTTCTAAGGCTCGCCTCCTGGACCAGCACTTCCAGTTTGTGGCCCTTCCGTTTGGTATGGTGATGGCCCCAAGAGTCTTTACAAAGGTTCTGGGAGCTCTTCTCTCGCTAGCGAGAGCCAGAGGGATTGCGGTGGCTCAGTATATGGACGATATCCTGGTTCAGGCTCCATCCTACAGTCTGGCGGGGGATAATTTGAGAGCTCTCCTGCTTCGGTCCCACGGGTGAAAGATAAACGATGGAAAGAGTTTATTTGTCCCTAGCAACAGGGTGGAGTTCCTGGGTACGATACTAGATTCTTTGGCAATGAAGATATTTCTGACAGACCAGAGACGTTGCAAGCTTGCGTCCTACTGTCTAGCACTGCAGACATCCTCCAGGGTATCTGTGGCCAAGTGTATGGAGGTTATCGGGCTCATGGTATCCAGCATAGAGGTCATCCCCTTCGCCAGGTTCCATCTCAGACCTCTTCAGCTGTGCATGTTGAGACAATTGAACAGCGATCATTCAAATTTGTCCCAACAGATATCTCTGGACAGACCGGTGAGGGAGTCCCTATCTTGGTGGACCCGACCGGGCCAGTTGTCTCAGGGGACTTCCTTCCTGAGACAATCATGGGAGATTGTAACCACGAATGTGAGTCTATCAGGATGGGGAGCCATTTGGGGTGCCAGAAAGGCACCAGGCAGATGGGCTTGAGAGGAATCAATTCTACCTATAAATATTCTGGAACTTTGAGCGATATTCAACGCTCTGAAGGCTTGGCCCCCTCTGGAGTCGTCCCAATTCATCAGATTCCAATTGGACAACATCACCTCTGTGGCTTACATAAACCACCAGGGGGGGAAGAGAAGCTCCCTAGCAATGAGGGAAGTATCTCGGATTCTGGAATGGGCAAGACTCTCAATTTTTTGAGCAGACAGACGTTTCATCCAGGGGAATGGTCTTCTCCACCTAGGACTTCAACCTAATCTACATATTTCCACCGTTGCCTCTTCTACCTCGAGTAGTGGCCCGCATCAAGCATTAGCAAGCTTCGGCTATTCTGTTTGCTCCATCGTGTCCGCGGAGGATGTGGTTGCGGATCTAGTGGCGATGTTGTCATATCTGCCGTGGAAGTTACCTTGTTGCAAGGATCTGCTAGTTCAAGGACCTTTTCTACATCAGAATCTCGATTCTGAGGCTGACTGCGTGGAGATTGAACGCCTAGTCTTAGCTGAAAGAGGTTTTTTCGGAGAGAGTGATCGACACTCTTGTCCAGGCCAGGAAGCCGGTCACTAGACGCATCTACCACAAGGTGTGGAGAACGAGGATACCCGTGGCACAAGGTCAAGGTATCCAGGATTTTGTCTTTTCTCCAGGATGGTCTGGATAAGGGTCTCGCCGCCAGTTCCCTAAGGGGACAGATTTCGGCTTGATCGGTACTGTTGCATAAGAAGCTTGCGGAGCTTCCTGACATTGTCCTTTGTTCAGGCTCTGGTAAGGATTAGACTGGTCTTCAGGAATCCGGCTCCTCCCTGGAGTTTAAACTTGGTGCTTAAGGTTTTGCAGAGGGCTCCGTTTGAGCCTATGCATGACCTGGACATTAAGATTCTCTCATGGAAGGTCCTGTTGTTGTTAGCTATTGCATCGGCACGCAGAGTCTCTGAGTTGGCGGCCTTACAATTTAAGCCTCCTTACTTCGTTTTTCATGCTGACAAAGCCATTCTGCAAACCGGTTTGGGATTTCTCCCCAAGGTGAGTCATAACATTAACCAGGAAATAGTGGTTCCTTCTTTGTGTCCTAACCCTTCCTCTTCAAAGGAGAGGTTTTCATAATCTGGATGTGGTTCAGGCCTTGAAGTTTTATCTTCAAGCCACAAAGGAGTTCAGACAGTCGTCGTCCTTATTCGTTGTGTACTCTGGAAGGCGCAGGGGGGCAGAGGGCCTCTACAACTTTATCTTTTTGGTTGAGGAGTATGATCCATCTGACTTATGAGACAGCAGGACACAAGCCTCCTCAGAGGATTACGGCTCACTCAACTAGAGCTGTGGCCTCTTCTTGGGCCTTTAAGAATGAGGCTTCTATGGAGCAGTTTTGTAAGGCGGCCACCTTACATACTTTTGCAAAATTTTACAAATTTGACGTTTTTGCTTCGGCGGAAGAAGCTTTTGGGAGAAAGGTTCTGCAGGCTGTGGTGCCCTCAGTATAGGGTCCACCTCCTTTACCCTCCCATTTTTCTTCATTCAGTGTCCTCTAGATCTTGGGTATTTGTTCCCACAAGTGATGAATGAAGCAGTGGGCTCTCCTCCCCTTTAGATGGAAAACATAAATTATGCTTACCTGATAATTTCATTTCCAACGTGGGGAAGAGAGTCCACTGCACCCGCCGTTCTCCGGTGGGCGGACCTAAATTTATTTTTGTTCTTCTGGCATCACTTATACCCTGATATTTCTCCTACTGTTCCTTGTTCCCTTGGCAGAATGACTGGGGGATGAGGGAAGTGGGGGAGGTATTTAAGCCTTTGGCTGGGGTGTCTTTGCCTCCTCCTGGTGGCCGGGTTCCTAATTCCCACAAGTGATGAATGAACAGGTGGACTCTCCTCCCCACGATGGAAATGAAGTTATCAGGTAAGCATTATTTATGTTTTCCAAAAGTTCAATACCTGTATATAATAGTTTGAATTAAGACCCTCTGGAATTCTTGTCCTCCAATGAAAAATCCAATGGACCTCTCTCTTCCTTAGTTTGTTCTCTATGATTTTTTTGATTAAAATGTTTGGCTATTGGTGTGTGATAATAGACATCATGAAGATTGATCTCAAGACTATGTCTATGGCGGTTATTGCTAGAAGGGCCTTATGGTTTAAATCATTGTCAGCTGACCTGGTTTTAAAAATATATTGATGTCTCTTTCCTTCCAAGGGAAGATTCTATTTCATTACTTGGTCTGTACTTTCCCTTGGAACCAGTTTCGTTCCCAAAGGTAACAAAAGCATTATCAGGTTACCTCTGTACATGCTATTACTGTTATTTCATATTCATGTCCGTATTCTTCCAAATTACACTTGTAACTCTTAATTTTCTTTCTGCAATGAAACCGTATTTGTTCATTGTTTGTCAGATTGTGTGATATGTGAATTTGCTTTGATTGAAGCTCATATTTTTTGTTTTGGTAATTAGCTGTTTGTAAGACTATCTGCATGGAAGTGCACAGGAAAAGTCTACTTTTGATTATGGCATTAATAAAAAAAGAAAAGAAAATGAAACTCTGGTTATTCATTATCATTGTCCCATAATACTTGAGGGTACAATGTGGCACTGATTCTGCCTACTTTCTGCAATGTACCTCTATGCTAATTAATGAAAAACAAATTATCTGATTCCTAGTAAACTTTAGATTAATTTCCCAAGTTTATATATGAGCATATTGTATTGGCTTACAGCTAATAAAATTTACAGGTATGCCAATGTGAGCTTTCATTCTGTATTAGCATTCTGCTGTCTTACTGCGTTATACTTCATAGTATAGAAAAATAAAAGGATATGTAATGGGTTTTTCTTTTCGTCTTCTTTACATTCTATAAATATCTTTCACATAGTCTACAAATTAGTTTCTATTATGAGCTAAGACATGTCTAAACTTGATGAACGTTATGGTTAATATTCAGGGGAAACTACTTTTATTACGGCAGAATTGTATTGGTAAACTGCCTTGTAGGGTTGCCACCTGTCCAGAAATGACCAGGTTTCCATTTGTGTGTCCAGTTTTGGAGCCGAGTCAGGTCTGGACATGTAAATGTCCGGTTTGGGGGGAAACAGCCACAGGCAAAAAAATGTGACATTGTGCGTTTGCAACATACTGCACATGCATACGGTTAGTTCTCTCGTGTGCGTGTGAGAGAGAATGTGTGGAAGTGTGTGTGAGAGAGTGTGAATATCTATGTGCAAGTTTGTGTTTATGTGCTATTATACACAGTGTATACATTTTGTATTTGCTGTGCTATGCATGGTGCAAGAATCTTCAGATATGACCTGAACTAAAGGTGGCAACCCTATTGGCAAGTCGAGTGTACATCGCTTTAAAAGGTTTAGACTTTCCTTCCTGTCCTTGGCAATTAATTTTAAAGAGACAGACATAAAGGCTCAGAAATCTTTTAGTCTATCTTGAAGGGACATTATGCACTAGCGTTTTCTTTGCATAAATGTTTTGTAGATGATCCATTTATATAGCCTATATAGGCTTTTTTTTATTTTTTAAATGTATAGTTTTGCTTATTTTTAAATTATATTGCGCTGATTCGGAGTCCTAACTAAGCCCCAAAGTTTAAGAAGTATACTGGTATACTGTATTCCTTCTCCAGCTTGCTCTTGTTTGAGTAAAGAGTCTTTTTATATGCAGAGGATGGGGAGTTTTTGTGTGTGTGCTATACACCCACTTTCAGTGGCTGTTCCAGCTAACCTTTTCAATAGAGCTAAACTGGGGGCTTCTAAGTAAGTTTTAAAATGGTTTTATACTGGCTTTTTATATCGGTATCTGTGCATATTATTCTTTCTAGTAGTGTCTATTACATGCAGTTATATGAAAATCGATGTATACTGTCCCTTTAAAAAGAGTGCTTCAAAAGGTATTACTGTGCTTTTACTTTTGTTTTTGTTTTTTTGTGAAAAATTTCAAATACAGTGTTCCTTTAAATTTTTATTGTAGTGCAAGACCTGCATCACGTTGTAAATTTATATTTGTGGTTTCAGAACGATGAGTTTGGAAATTAAATACGTTTAAAAGAAAAGGGGGGGAATGTCTCAATTAAACTTTTTAGATTCAGATGGAACATACAACATTAAACTACTTTCCAAATTAATTCTATTGTGAAATTGTGCACTTTCTGTACACTTTCTGGGGCAACAGCTCTTACTGAGCATGTGCACAAGTTCACTGTGTATATGTGTGTCTGATTGGCTTATGGCTATCACATGCCACAGAGGGATGGCAAATGAAAGGAAACTAGGATTGCCTCCTTTATTTAAAGGCCAAACCCGATCACTTTTAAATACTAATAATAATATTTTTATACAGCAAGATTGAGGGTGTAATCATTCATATTTTTAGATTCATATAATTAAAAGGAATAACCTTGCTCCAGTTTGCTGGAATATTCTTAATAAAGAGCAGTAGTCCATTTAAAGGGACACTGAACCCAAATTTTTTCTTTCATGATTCAGATAGAGCATGCAATTTTAAGCAACTTTCTAATTTACTCCTATTATTATTTTTCTTCATTCTCTTGCTATCTTTATTTGAAAAAGGCATCTAAGCTTTATTTTGAGTTCAGAACCCTTTTTTTGATGTGGCACACTTTTTTACATTAAAAATTCCTGCGGCACACCACCACTCCCAAAATTTTACTAAATCACACATTGTAGCCTAATACAGTGTGTATGTATATGTATGTGTATGTGTGTATATATATATATATATATATATATATATATATATATATATATATATATATATATATATATATATATATATATATACACACACACATATACACAACACATATACATATACACAACACATATACATAACACATACACATATACATAACACATACACATATACATAACACATACACATATACACAACACATATACATATACACAACACATATACATATACACAACACATATACATAACACATACACATACATAACACATATACATATACATAACACATATACATATACATAACACATATACATAACACATACACATATACATAACACATACACATATACATAACACATACACATATACACAACACATATACATATACACAACACATATACATATACACAACACATATACATAACACATACACATACATAACACATATACATATACATAACACATATACATATACATAACACATATACATAACACATACACATATACATAACACATACACATATACATAACACATATACATAACACATATACATAACACATATACATAATACATATACATAACACATATACATAACACATATACATATACATATACATAACACATACACATATACATAACACATACACATAACACACATACATATACATAACACACATACATATACATAACACATACACATATACATAACACATACACATATACATAACACATACACATATACATAACACATATACATATACATAACACATATACATATACATAACACACATACATATACATAACACATATACATAACACATATACATATACATAACACATATACATAACACATACACATACACATAACACACATACATATACATAACACATATACATATACATAACACATACACATATACATTACACATACACATAACACATACACATACACATACATAATACATATACATAATACATATACATACACATATACATAACACATATACATATACATAACACATATACATATACATAACACATATACATATACATAACACATACACATATACATAACACATATACATATACATAACACATACACATAACACACATACACATAACACACATACATATACATAACACATATACATAACACATATACATATACATAACACATATACATATGCATAACACATATACATATGCATAACACATATACATATGCATAACACATATACATATACATGACACATACACATATACATAACACATACACATAACACACATACATATACATAACACATACACATATACATAACACATACACATAACACACATACATATACATAACACATACACATATACATAACACATACACATATACATAAAACATACACATATACATAACACATATACATATACATAACACATACACATAACACACATACATATACATAACACATATACATAACACATATACATAACACATATACATATACATAACACATATACATATACATAACACATATACATATACATAACACATATACATATGCATAACACATATACATATGCATAACACATATGCATAACACATATACATATGCATAACACATATACATATACATAACACATATACATATACATAACACATACACATATACATAACACATACACATAACACACATACATATACATAACACATATACATATACATAACACATACACATATACATAACACATATACATATACATAACACATATATACATATACATAACACATACACATATACATAAAACATATACATAAAACATATACATAACACATATACATAACACATATACATAACACATATACATAACACATATACATAACACATATACATATACATAACACATATACATATACATAACACATACACATATACATAACACATATACATATACATAACACATATACATATACATAACACATATACACATACATAACACATATACACATACATAACACATATACATATACATATACATAACACATATACATATACATATACATAACACATATACATATACATAACACATATACATATACATAACACATATACATAACACATATACATAACACATATACATAACACATATACATAACACATATACATAACACATATACATAACACATATACATAACACATATACATAACACATATACATAACACATATACATAACACATATACATAACACATATACATAACACATATACATAACACATATACATAACACATATACATAACACATATACATATACATAACACATATACATATACATAACACATATACATATACATAACACATATACATATACATAACACATATATACATACATAACACATATACACATACATAACACATATACATATACATATACATAACACATATACATATACATAACACATATACATATACATAACACATATACATATACATAACACATATACATAACACATATACATAACACATATACATAACACATATACATAACACATATACATAACACATATACATAACACATATACATAACACATATACATAACACATATACATAACACATATACATAACACATATACATAACACATATACATAACACATATACATAACACATATACATATACATAACACATATACATATACATAACACATATACATATACATAACACATATATACATATACATAACACATACACATATACATAAAACATATACATATACATAACACATATACATATACATAACACATATACATATACATAACACATACACATATACATAACACATATACATAACACATATACATAACACATATACATATACATAACACATATACATATACATAACACATATATACATACATAACACATATACACATACATAACACATATACATATACATATACATAACACATATACATATACATATACATAACACATATACATATACATAACACATATACATATACATAACACATATACATATACATAACACATATACATAACACATATACATAACACATATACATAACACATATACATAACACATATACATAACACATATACATAACACATATACATAACACATATACATAACACATATACATAACACATATACATAACACATATACATAACACATATACATAACACATATACATAACACATATACATAACACATATACATATACATAACACATATACATATACATAACACATATACATATACATAACACATATACATATACATAACACATATATACATATACATAACACATACACATATACATAAAACATATACATATACATAACACATATACATATACATAACACATATACATATACATAACACATACACATATACATAACACATATACATAACACATATACATAACACATATACATATACATAACACATATACATATACATAACACATATACATAACACATATACATAACACATATACATATACATAACACATATACATATACATAACACATATACATATACATAACACATATACATATACATAACACATATATACATATACATAACACATACACATATACATAAAACATATACATATACATAACACATATACATATACATAACACATATACATATACATAACACATACACATATACATAACACATATACATAACACATATACATAACACATATACATATACATAACACATATACATATACATAACACATACACATATACATAACACATACACATAACACACATACATATACATAACACATACACATATACATAACACATACACATATACATAAAACATACACATATACATAACACATATACATATACATAACACATACACATAACACACATACATATACATAACACATATACATAACACATATACATAACACATATACATAACACATATACATATACATAACACATATACATATACATAACACATATACATATACATAACACATATATACATATACATAACACATACACATATACATAAAACATATACATATACATAACACATATACATATACATAACACATATACATATACATAACACATACACATATACATAACACATATACATAACACATATACATAACACATATACATAACACATATACATATACATAACACATACACATATACATAACACATACACATAACACACATACATATACATAACACATACACATATACATAACACATACACATATACATAACACATATACATAACACATATACATATACATAACACATACACATAACACACATACATATACATAACACATATACATAACACATATACATATACATAACACATATACATATACATAACACATATACATATACATAACACATATACATATACATAACACATATACATATGCATAACACATATACATATGCATAACACATATACATATGCATAACACATATACATATGCATAACACATATACATATGCATAACACATATACATATGCATAACACATATACATATGCATAACACATATACATATACATAACACATACACATATACATAACACATACACATATACATAACACATACACATAACACACATACATATACATAACACATATACATATACATAACACATACACATAACACACATACACATACATAACACATACACATACACAACACATACACATACACAACACACATACATATACATAACACATATACATAACACATATACATAACACATATACATAACACATATACATAACACATATACATAACACATATACATAACACATATACATAACACATATACATAACACATATACATAACACATATACATAACACATATACATAACACATATACATAACACATATACATAACACATATACATAACACATATACATAACACATATACATAACACATATACATAACACATATACATAACACATATACATAACACATATACATAACACATATACATAACACATATACATAACACATATACATAACACATATACATAACACATATACATAACACATATACATAACACATATACATAACACATATACATAACACATATACATAACACATATACATAACACATATACATAACACATATACATAACACATACACATAACACATATACATAACACATATACATAACACATATACATAACACATACACATATACATATACATAACACATATACATAACACATATACATAACACATATACATAACACATATACATAACACATATACATAACACATATACATAACACATATACATAACACATATACATATACATATACATATACATAACACATACACATATACATAACACATATACATATACATAACACATATATACATATACATAACACACATACATATACATAACACATATACATAACACATATACATAACACATATACATAACACATATACATAACACATATACATAACACATATACATAACACATATACATAACACATATACATAACACATATACATAACACATATACATAACACATATACATAACACATATACATAACACATACACATACACACACACATATACACACTGTACTGTGCTGTCATGCCATGCCTCCTACAAACTATACATTACATATTGACATTCATTCACAAACAATCATAATGATTGTCTGTGAATGAATGTCATGGTTGTAAATGATGCCTGATGAGCCTGTCACATACCTCCCAATATTTCAAAATTTGAAAGAGGGACACCCCCGCTGGCTGGAACTGTTCTGGAGGAGGAGCAAAGCTGCGCCAGCATCCATGGGGGGATTGAAGTGTTGCGGCGTGAAGAGCCGGCACTAGACACGTGTTGTGGTGGGTGGTGGTTCCTTCCAAGTGTGAACACAGGTTGGGGGAGCGAGATGCCTCTACGATGTTACCCTCAGTCATCATCTCACTCAAAATAAAAAAACGGCCCAGAATAAAAAACAAGCAAAATTTAAAAATATGTCACACTGTTTTCAGTCTGCCGCGGCACACCTGAGGATCTCTCACGGCACTCTAGTGTGCCATGGCAGACTGGTTGAAAAACACTGCTCTATCTGAATCACGAAAGAAAATATTTAGGTTCAGTGTCCCTTTAAGGAAAAGCATATTTCTAACACACCTCATCCCGTACTTCCCAAATCTTTCATATGTAACAATTTGCAGTTCTACAGTGATAATTATATTCATAGAAAAAGTGATATCATTTTTGTCTCCTTTATGAATACAGCCCATATCCTTTAAAGCAGTGCTTTCCAAACTGTGTGTCATGACACATTAGTGTGTCGGCAGCAGTGTGTAGGTGTGTCCCTGCTTCAGCACAAATTGTTTGGAATTTTTTAAAAAATTCTGGTTTCTGACTTTCTGCCAGCATGCTTCGCATATCACGTGGTTGACACGTGATTGATACCTAGTGGGTAACAGATCATCTTAACCTATTGGTGCAGCTCAGCGGGTACTGAAACTATTACTATTGGCGGCTTTTGCTCCTGACTTCACGTGTAGTCTCCTTAATTGGCTCGTGACTGCATGTGTAGTCAGTGAGTGGGACAGTAGTGTGTTTGCAGCGCGGGCAGTAGTCAGTCAGACTCGCAGAGCTCTGAGAGCAGCAGCTTAAACGTTGAGCTGAAGTCCGAAGTCAAAGGAATTTTTTTGTGTGCAGCTAGCTCCCAGTAGTGCATTGCTGCTCCTGCTCTTGATATATGGATAGGAAGTGAAAGCTTAAAAATGCTTGATGATGAAATGTGATTGTCTTTATCTAATATTCCACTAATTATTCAGAAACTGTTCAACCTCATACATCCCATTAAAATGGTAAGTAGCTATTGGTGGTATTACATTTTTTTTTTTTAATTCTTGCACATACTGTTACTTGTAAATCCATTTTGTTATTATATAATTTATGTATGTGTCCATATCTCTTAAAACAAGTTAGTTTAACCTCTTGTTTGCCAGTACAACTGAATTACTGAGTCACAAAATGATGTAGGTCTAAAAAGTGTGTCTCCGACATGAAAAGTTTGGAAAGCTCTGCTTTAAAGTAATAGCTGAATGATATTTTTAAAACTACTGTCCACTTTATCACATTGTTACATATTGTGTTGAAACCAAGGAGTTACATTTTGGTATTGCCTGCTAGCCTGTTCTGCTGCTTTCATTTCTGTGCCTTTTGATTCCTTTTCTTGGGCAGCTGCAGAAATAAGCAGTTTAACTATACGGACTGAAAACAGTAATAAGTATGTTGTGAGAGGCAGGACATCCAAACCTTTCTAACAGTTAATCCAGAAGCTGCAGCAGAAGCCATCTACCAGTGGAAACTTCTCATCTATTTTATTCCCCTTGAGTCTTCCTTATCACAATTTTTCCTGGTTAGCTACATGGCACCTACTAAACAATTGTGAGGAAAATAACACTGTTGTTTTCTCACTGAATATGCAGCTCCAGCTTGATAACGGTTCCTCTACAAAACCAGAGAGATTATTAATGTCTGGGGTGGGGGCTCATTGTGGGAGAGGGCATAGGGTTATTCTGTAAAGAAAAATAAATCTTTGCAGAATGCAAATGCTCAGAAATATCAGCTAGCTCACATCCAGACAGAGGACCTGTGATGTCATTACAAGCAGGTTTCTTTCATACCGGTGGTGAGTGTCCATGATCCATTCATCTTGGGAATTACTCTTCCTGACCACTAGAAGGCAAATATTCCCAAACTACAAAAGCCTTAAAACACCCCTAACATCTCTATGATAACTAGCCTTGTGTCTGCCTCCGCTGGTGGTAGGTGAAGAATGAAGGTGCTTCAGTTGTTTTACTATGAGAGGGGTTGTCAGACTGAGTTGAGGCCCATTTTCCCCTCATAGTACTGCTGTTTGAGGGATGTATTGGGTAGTGGCACATTGATACCTTATGGGACATGTCCCTTGCCTCTTCCTGTTGGGACATTGATATACACCATTTCCTCTGCTATGTTTAAGCACTGGTTTGGCTTTCTACTGGATTCCATTTAATCTTCCAGTAGTTGGGTGCCCATGGGTAAGTATTTTTTTGTTTATTATTCTGGCAATCATATAAACCGGTTAGTATAATCATAGGACATACTAAATAGCCTATGTAGCTTAGGGACATTATTATTTATATATTTGTTATGGCACGTTTAAAATTTGAAGGCTCTATTGCCCTTTTTTTTGTGTGCTTATTCTATCTTTGCGTTAGCGCACGTTGGTTTAAAGTTTGCATGAGTCAGATTTTTTGGTGTGTGCCTGTCGGTTTGCCTGGCTTGCGCATGTCGGATAGTTGGGATAACTAAGTTCTGAGTGCACTGTTAGATATGTAGTGATATAGTGTGCTTGGTTCTCCTGCACACTATTTTTTTCATTTTTGATGTCAGGTTACCGCTCTGAGGCCTTGCTGTCCTTATTTAATACTCTGTTTGGAGGGGGTAAGTGTTTCCCTTGCTTCAAGAGCTCTTGGGGAATATAACCTTATGATTATATTTTAATGCTTTTTCCTATCTTTGTTCAGCTTATTCATTCTCAAAGGGTGAGTTATTATCTGATGATCAGAGGTCTGATTTTGATCATTATTATGATTTATGGTTTTTTTTTTTTTTATAGGTCCAAATTTGTTCCCTTTTGAAAGAGGTTTTGTCTTCTTTAGGCATTCAGACTTCTAAGGTTTTGAATGACAAGTATTATTTCTACTGTGACTGGTGGCAAGTGAGCTTTTTCTACTGCAAGACAAGATAAAAGGGTAAATTTAAAGCTCCTAATTGTTATCGTTTCTTTCATCAGAACAAGGAACAAATATTCTTCCAATTCTGCATGGAAGCAAAGTTCAAACTGGAACAGATCTAATAAGTCTAAGAAACTTACTCCCTCTATCAAGTCACCATGAAGGTGTGGCCCCCAATCCAGATTTTCTGGTAGGGGGCAAATTACACTTTTTTTTTTTTTTTTTCAGGAAGTTTGGTTCCGGTCTGCTCAGGTCCCTGGGTTAAAAATTTTGTTTCTCAGGGTTACCGAATAGGTTTCAGGGTGAGACCTCCTAGAAGAAGGTTTCTTTTGTCTCATGGTCCAAAGGCTCCTTTGAAAGCAAGAGCCTTCTTTCAGTCTGTCTCAGATCTGGAATCTATGGGAGTCATAGTTCTAGTTTCAATTTTGGAAGAGGGTGGGGGTTTCTATTCAAACCTCTTCATTGTTCCAAATAAGTAAGGGACTTTCAGACCAGTTGTGGATTTAAAGGCCCTGAACAAGTTTCTTAGATTTCCAACTTTCTAGATTCGACCTGTTCTGCCCTTGGTGCAGCAAGGTCAGTTTATGTCAACAATAGATTTAAAGATTGCTTATCTCCATATGCCTATTCACAGGGATCATTATAAGTTTTTAAGTTTTGCCTTCCTAGACAAACATTTTCAGTTTGTTGCATTTCTGTTTCGTCAGTCTACTGCTCCCAGGATATTTTCAAAGGTTCTGTGTACCCTCTTGGCATTGATCAAAGCCCAGTGTATTTCGATTTGCCCTTACCTGGGCGATATCTTAGTACCAGCTCCATCTTTTCATTTAGTAGTATCAAACACCCACACATTTGTTTTGTTTCTTCAGCATCATGATTTGAAGATCAGTTTTCCAAAGAGTTCTCTTGTTTCCGAGTCAAAAGTCACTTTACTGGGTGTTCAAATAGACTCAGTTTCTATGAGAGACTCTTTGACCGAACTGAAAATGTTGAAGATGATTAAAGATTTGAGAAAACTGCAGTCTGTTCTATGTCTTTCAGTAGCCTTTTGTATGGAAGTTATAGGCCTAATGATTGTGCTTTTTTTTTTTTTTTTCTTTTTTAGCATATGTTCTTCCTCTGGTTCTCCTGCCAAGGGTAAATGCCAGAATCGGGAAGGAGGGAGCATCTGGAATATTGATAGCTCCTGCTTGGTCTCGCAGATCTTGGTTTGCGGCTCTGGTTCTGATGTCCAGTTGTCCTACATGGAGACTTCCTCTGCAACAGGATCTTCTGTCTGTGTCCATTTTTTCCACAGGATCTCAAATTTCTAAGCTTGATGACATAAAGTTCGAACGGTTAGTTCTTAGATTGAGGGTTTTTTTAATCTGTGGTAGAGACTTTGATTCAGGCTCATAAACCTGTGACTAGGAAAGTCTATCATAAGGTTTGGAAGGCCTATATTTCATGGTGTTTGGATTATGGCTTTTCTTGGCATTCTTTTAGCATTTTCCAAGAATTTTGCAATTTCTGCAGGATGGTTTGGATAAAGGTTTTCTGCAAGTTCTCTGAGAGGTTAGATTTTGTCACTTTCAGTTTTGTTTCATAAAAAAATTGCTAATCGTCCTGATAGTTACTGTTTTTTCTTTTCTTTAGGCTTTGGTCAGATTTAAGCCTGTTATAAAACCAATTTCTCCTCCCTGGAGTCTTAACTTGGTTTTAAAGCTTTTGCAGGCTCCTCCTTTTGAGCCCATGCATAAGGTGGATATTAAGCTTCTATCTTGTGATGTTTCTTTTGACAATCTCTTCTGCTAGAAGAGTTTTGGTTATCTTCCCTTTCTTGAGATACTCCTGATCTTATTTTTCCTCAGGATAAGGCACTTTTGAGAAGTAAACTTTGACCTTTTACCTAAGGTGGTATATTCGGACAATATGAGTAGGGAAATTGTTGTTTTCTTCTTTTTGCCCTTATCCTAATAATTCTATTGACTTCTCAGTCTACTAAGTCATTTCTTTCATGTAATTAGCAAGAGTCCATGAGCTAGTGACGTATGGGATATACATTCCTACCAGGAGGGGCAAAGTTTCCCAAACCTCAAAATGCCTATAAATACACCCCTCACCACACCCACAATTCAGTTTTTACAAACTTTGCCTCCTATGGAGGTGGTGAAGTAAGTTTGTGCTAGATTCTACGTTGATATGCGCTCCGCAGCAAGTTGGAGCCCGGTTTTCCTCTCAGCGTGCAGTGAATGTCAGAGAGATGTGAGGAGAGTATTGCCTATTTTGAATGCAGTGATCTCCTTCTACGGGGTCTATTTCATAGGTTCTCTGTTATCGGTCGTAGAGATTCATCTCTTACCTCCCTTTTCAGATCGACGATATACTCTTTTATATTTATATATATATATATATATATATATATATATATATATATATATATATATATATATATATATATATATATATATATATATATATATATATATATATATATATATATATATATATATATACCATTACCTCTGCTGATTTTCGTTTCAGTACTGGTTTGGCTTTCTACAAACATGTAGATGAGTGTCCTGGGGTAAGTAAGTCTTATTTTCTGTGACACTCTAAGCTATGGTTGGGCACTTTGTTTATAAAGTTCTAAATATATGTATTCAAACATTTATTTGCCTTGACTCAGGATGTTCAACATTCCTTATTTTCAGACAGTCAGTTTCATATTTGGGATAATGCACTTGAATCAATTATTTTTTCTTACCTTAAAAAATTTGACTTTTTCCCTGTGGGCTGTTAGGCTCGCGGGGGCTGAAAATGCTTCATTTTATTGCGTCATTCTTGGCGCTGACTTTTTTGGCGCAAAAAATCTTTTCTGTTTCCGGCGTCATACGTGTCGCCGGAAGTTGCGTCATTTTTGACGTTCTTTTGCGCCAAAGATGTCGGCGTTCCGGATGTGGCGTCATATTTGGCGCCAAAAAGCATTTAGGCGCCAAATAATGTGGGCGTCTTATTTGGCGCCAAAAAATATGGGCGTCGCTTTTGTCTCCACATTATTTAAGTTCATTTTTTCTTTGCTTCTGGTTGCTAGAAGCTTGTTCATTGGCATTTTTTTCCCATTCCTGAAACTGTCTTTTAAGGAATTTGATCTATTTTGCTTTATATGTTGTTTTTTCTCTTACATATATTGCAAGATGTCTCACGTTGCATCCGAGTCAGAAGATACTTCAGGAAAATAGCTGCCTAGTGCTGGAACTACCAAAGCTAAGTGTATCTGCTGTAAACTTTTGGTAGCTATTCCTCCAGCTGTTGTTTGTATTAATTGTCATGACAAACTTGTTAATGCAGATAATATTTCCTTTAGTAATGTACCTTTACCTGTTGCAGTTCCATCAACATCTAAGGTTCAGAATGTTCCTGATAACATAAGAGATTTTGTTTCTGAATCCATCAAGAAGGCTATGTCTGTTATTCCTCCTTCTAGTAAACATAAAACATCTTTTAAAACTTCTCTTTATACAGATGAATTTTTAAATGAACATCATCATTCTGATTCTGATGACTCTTCTGGTTCAGAGGATTCTGTCTCAGAGATTGATGCTGATAAATCTTCATATTTATTTAAAATGGAATTTATTCGTTCTTTACTTAAAGAAGTACTAATTGCTTTAGAAATTGAGGATTCTGGTCCTCTTGATACTAATTCTAAACGTTTAGATAAGGTCTTTAAATCTCCTGTGGTTATTCCAGAAGTTTTTCCTGTTCCTAATGCTATTTCTGAAGTAATTTCCAGAGAATGGGATAAATTGGGTAATTCATTTACTCCTTCTAAACGTTTTAAGCAATTATATCCTGTGCCGTCTGACAGATTAGAATTTTGGGACAAAATCCCTAGAGTTGAT
Organism: Bombina bombina; assembly: GCF_027579735.1. NCBI lineage: Eukaryota > Metazoa > Chordata > Amphibia > Anura > Bombinatoridae > Bombina > Bombina bombina. The sequence continues at coordinate 1,114,555,874 of NC_069502.1, read as the reverse complement.
GGGGCTATTTCTACCCTTGCTAAACGGACTACTATTCCTACGTCAGATGGTACTTCGTTTAAGGATCCTTTAGATAGGAAAATTGAATCCTTTCTAAAAAAAGCTTATCTGTGTTCAGGTAATCTTCTTAGACCTGCTATATCATTGGCTGATGTTGCTGCAGCTTCAACTTTTTGGTTGGAAACTTTAGCGCAACAAGTAACAGATCATGATTCTCATAATATTATTATTCTTCTTCAACATGCTAATAATTTTATCTGTGATGCCATTTTTGATATTATCAGAGTTGATGTCAGGTTTATGTCTCTAGCTATTTTAGCTAGAAGAGCTTTATGGCTTAAAACTTGGAATGCTGATATGGCTTCTAAATCAACTCTACTTTCCATTTCTTTCCAGGGTAACAAATTATTTGGTTCTCAGTTGGATTCTATTATCTCAACTGTTACTGGTGGGAAAGGAACTTTTTTTACCACAGGATAAAAAATCTAAGGGTAAGAACAGGGCTAATAATCGTTTTCGTTCCTTTCGTTTCAAGAACAAAAGCCTGATCCTTCATCCTCAGGAGCAGTTTCAGTTTGGAAACCATCTCCAGTCTGGAATAAATCCAAGCCTTCTAGAAAGGCAAAGCCAGCTTCTAAGTCCACATGAAGGTGCGGCCCTCATTCCAGCTCAGCTGGTAGGGGGCAGGTTACGTTTTTTCAAAGAAATTTGGATCAATTCTGTTCACAATCTTTGGATTCAGAACATTGTTTCAGAAGGGTACAGAATTGGTTTCAAGATGAGACCTCCTGCAAAGAGATTTTTTCTTTCCCGTGTCCCAGTAAATCCAGTGAAAGCTCAAGCATTTCTGAATTGTGTTTCAGATCTAGAGTTGGCTGGAGTAATTATGCCAGTTCCAGTTCTGGAACAGGGGATGGGGTTTTATTCAAATCTCTTCATTGTACCAAAGAAGGAGAATTCCTTCAGACCAGTTCTGGATCTAAAAATATTGAATTGTTATGTAAGGATACCAACGTTCAAAATGGTAACTGTAAGGACTATCTTGCCTTTTGTTCAGCAAGGGCATTATATGTCCACAATAGATTTACAGGATGCATATCTGCATATTCTGATTCATCCAGATCATTATCAGTTCCTGAGATTCTCTTTTCTGGACAAGCATTTCCAGTTTGTGGCTCTGCCGTTTGGCCTAGCTACAGCTCCAAGAATTTTTACAAAGGTTCTCGGTGCCCTTCTGTCTGTAATCAGAGAACAGGGTATTGTGGTATTTCCTTATTTGGACGATATCTTGGTACGTGCTCAGTCTTTACATTTAGCAGAATCTCATACGAATCGACTTGTGTTGTTTCTTCAAGATCATGGTTGGTGGATCAATTCACCAAAAAGTTCATTGACTCCTCAGACAAGGGTAACCTTTCCAGATAGATTCAGTGTCCATGACTCTGTTTTTGACAGACAAGAGACGTCTAAAATTGATCTCAGCTTGTCGAAACCTTCAGTCACAATCATTCCCTTCGGTAGCCTTATGCATGGAAATTCTAGGTCTTATGACTGCTGCATCGGACGCGATCCCCTTTGCTCGTTTTCACATGCGACCTCTTCAGCTCTGTATGCTGAATCAATGGTGCAAGGATTACACAAAGATATCTCAATTAATATCTTTAAAACCGATTGTACGACACTCTCTAACGTGGTGGACAGATCACCATCGTTTAATTCAGGGGGCTTCTTTTGTGCTTCCGACCTGGACTGTAATTAAAAACAGATGCAAGTCTCACAGGTTGGGGAGCTGTGTGGGGATCTCTGACGGCACAAGGTGTTTGGGAATCTCAGGAGGTGAGATTACCGATCAATATTTTGGAACTCCGTGCAATTTTCAGAGCTCTTCAGTTTTGGCCTCTTCTGAAGAGAGAATCGTTCATTTGTTTTCAGACAGACAATGTCACAACTGTGGCATACATCAATCATCAAGGAGGGACTCACAGTCCTCTGGCTATGAAAGAAGTATCTCGAATTTTGGTTTGGGCGGAATCCAGCTCCTGTCTAATCTCTGCGGTTCATATCCCAGGTATAGACAATTGGGAAGCGGATTATCTCAGTCGCCAAACGTTGCATCCGGGCGAATGGTCTCTTCACCCAGAGGTATTTCTTCAGATTGTTCAAATGTGGGAGCTTCCAGAAATAGATCTGATGGCGTCTCATCTAAACAAGAAACTTCCCAGGTATCTGTCCAGATCCCGGGATCCTCAGGCGGAAGCAGTGGATGCATTATCACTTCCTTGGAAGTATCATCCTGCCTATATCTTTCCGCCTCTAGTTCTTCTTCCAAGAGTAATCTCCAAGATTCTGAAGGAATGCTCGTTTGTTCTGTTGGTAGCTCCGGCATGGCCTCACAGGTTTTGGTATGCGGATCTTGTCCGGATGGCCTCTTGCCATCCGTGGACTCTTCCGCTAAGACCAGACCTTCTGTCGCAAGGTCCTTTTTTCCATCAGGATCTCAAATCCTTAAATTCAAAGGTATGGAGATTGAACGCTTGATTCTTGGTCAAAGAAGTTTCTCTGACTCTGTGATTAATACTATGTTACAGGCTCGTAAATCTGTATCTAGAGAGATATATTATAGAGTCTGGAAGACTTATATTTCTTGGTGTCTTTCTCATCATTTTTCTTGGCATTCTTTTAGAATTCCGAGAATTTTACAGTTTCTTCAGGATGGTTTAGATAAAGGTTTATCCGCAAGTTCTTTGAAAGGACAAATCTCTGCTCTTTCTGTTCTTTTTCACAGAAAGATTGCTAATCTTCCTGATATTCATTGTTTTGTACAAGCTTTAGTTCGTATAAAACCTGTCATTAAGTCAATTTCTCCTCCTTGGAGTTTGAATTTGGTTCTGGGGGCTCTTCAAGCTCCTCCGTTTGAACCTATGCATTCATTGGACATTAAATAACTTTCTTGGAAAGTTTTGTTCCTTTTGGCGATCTCTTCTGCCAGAAGAGTCTCTGAATTATCTGCTCTTTCTTGTGAGTCTCCTTTTCTGATTTTTCATCAGGATAAGGCGGTGTTGCCAACTTCTTTTGAATTTTTGCCTAAAGTTGTGAATTCCAACAACATTAGTAGAGAAATTGTGGTTCCTTCATTATGTCCTAATCCTAAGAATTCTAAGGAGAAATCGTTGCATTCTTTGGATGTTGTTAGAGCTTTGAAATATTATGTTGAAGCTACTAAGTCTTTCCGAAAGACTTCTAGTCTATTTGTTATCTTTTCCGGTTCTAGAAAAGGCCAGAAAGCTTCTGCCATTTCTTTGGCATCTTGGTTGAAATCTTTAATTCATCATGCCTATGTTGAGTCGGGTAAAACTCCGCCTCAAAGGATTACAGCTCATTCTACTAGGTCAGTTTCTACTTCCTGGGCGTTTAGGAATGAAGCTTCGATTGATCAGATTTGCAAAGCAGCAACTTGGTCCTCTTTGCATACTTTTACTAAATTCTACCATTTTGATGTATTTTCTTCCTCTGAAGCAGTTTTTGGTAGAAAAGTACTTCAGGCAGCGATTTCAGTTTGAATCTTCTGTTTATGTTTTTCATTAAACTTATTTTGGGTGTGGATTATTTTCAGCAGGAATTGGCTGTCTTTATTTTATCCCTCCCTCTCTAGTGACTCTTGTGTGGAAAGATCCACATCTTGGGTAATCATTATCCCATACGTCACTAGCTCATGGACTCTTGCTAATTACATGAAAGAAAACATAATTTATGTAAGAACTTACCTGATAAATTCATTTCTTTCATATTAGCAAGAGTCCATGAGGCCCGCCCTTTTTTGTGGTGGTTATGATTTTTTTGTATAAAGCACAATTATTCCAATTCCTTATTTTATATGCTTTCGCACTTTTTTCTTATCACCCCACTTCTTGGCTATTCGTTAAACTGAATTGTGGGTGTGGTGAGGGGTGTATTTATAGGCATTTTGAGGTTTGGGAAACTTTGCCCCTCCTGGTAGGAATGTATATCCCATACGTCACTAGCTCATGGACTCTTGCTAATATGAAAGAAATGAATTTATCAGGAAAGTTCTTACATAAATTATGTTTTTTCTGGCTCTAAGGTCAGAAAGCTACGGTTAATTTGTAACTCTTTCTTTCTTTCTAGTATTGTCAAAAAGATAAAAAAAAAAGAGAGAAAAATAAAAAAAAATAGCTTAACATTTTATTAGATGATAAATCCTGCTGGTCCTGCCTTCATTACTCATTGCCTTCACTGCTTGTGTATTAGTTTTCTATGAGTAAAGGATCATGGAGACTCTCACCACCTGTATGAAAGAAAATATACAATGTTTGCTTACCTGATCATTTCATGGTGGTGAGAGTCCACAAGACCCCAGTCTGTTATTTTTTTCTGGTGGTAGTTTTTGTATTTTTTTGCACCTCTTCTTTTTTTTTTTCTTCCTGTGCCTTTTTTGGCTATATTTTCAGTTTTCTACCTCTTTGCTTGACTTTGTCAGATTAGTTATCATAGAGGTGGGAGCGGTTTTATAGGACTCTTGGAGTTTGGGAATCTTTGCCTATTCTAGTGGTAAGGAAGAGTAATTCCCAGGAGTAATAGATAGTAGACTCTCAACACCATGTGCTTTGCTTATTAATGCATTGATTTCAAGGCACAAGCTAGTTCCCATCCAGTCTAATGACCTGTAACAGTCACTCTTTTCACTGATAGGGAACTAGCTGATATTTTGACATATTGGAGTCTGAAGTGAAATGTGGGCACCAACTAAACTCTGAGTAAACCGGAAACCTTGACACACTTTGAATCCTGAACGGCCAGGGTCAATCCCCCCAAAAAATCTTCATGTGCTTTTGGATTGTCTTTTTATTATGTGTGTTGATTATGCAATTCTACTATAGTTAATGGTCCTTTTTTATATAGACATTGTTTAAATTATATATATATATGTGTGTGTGTATGTATATGTGTATATGTGTATGTGTGTGTGTCTGTAGAGTTAAAAAATAGAACCAATTAACAGCCTAAAATTTATGAAAATTCTTGGAAATATTCTATTTTGTGCATAAATATTATTCTGCTCCAGTTCCTATAACATGATCTCTAGGCTAAAAAGGGTTTATAAATAAATTATTAATTTAAAAGCAATGGCATATTTCAGTCTTACAGATTTCCAGTAATTAGTGTTAGATTTGTATATGTCTTTATGAAATTGTCTATATAATCTAAAGTTGTAAGAGCTTTTATTGGTGAAAAATGCATAATTTATATGCAGGCAGTGAATGGATTTCTTGCGGCTGTTTTCACATATGTAATAATTTTTTTTGCTTAAAGGGACAGTCAACACTAGATTTTTTGTTGTTTAAAAAAAAATAAGTTTTAAATTATTGCCTTCCTTGGTTTTGTAATATTGCTTTAAAATTCACCTTTGAACTTCTAATCCTTTTTGGTTAATTGATCTGATCACCTGGAATATTCTGTGAATTGTTTTGTCATTTAGAATTGTAGCCGGCCAGACAGATTTGTTACTGGGTGACATTAGAAGGCTGTACAAAATCTTGGCTCTAAAAGTAATGGTTGGTTCTTCTTGTGATTGCAGTTGTTGAATGGGGAGATAATGTGCACTCGATTACAGAAGACGAAGCTGTAATGCTGGTGAATCATCAAGCAACAGGGGACGTCTGCACACTTATGTTGTGTCTCCAGGACAAAGGCTTGGTATGCTGTTGCTAAACATTGTTCTATAGCAGGCTAGCTTCAACTGCACTTCATCAACAACAAATTGTTGTAGAGGTGTGCATTCAGCAATTTTGTTCACTGCCGAACGCGGATATCGAAGGCTGCTTTCAGTATTCAGCTTTTTTTGGAACTGAATCTCCTCTTGTGCAAGTGAAATACACTAAGATCTGTGCAAATTTTACTTGCACAAGAGGATATTCGTCTCCGAAAAGAGCCTAATACTGAAAGCAGCCTCCAACTTCAGTGTTCGGCAGTGAACGAAACTGGCAAATACGCACACCTCTACTCTCTCATATTAATGTGTAATGTTTTTAATGCAAATTTAGATATGGAAGCTCACTTTTACAGTAAACAAAACATCTGTTAAACCAGGTTTTATTCAAAGGATGTTAAACACTTGTAAAAAAAATGTTTAATTATGTGTAAAAACAGTCATTATTTCTTTCATGTAATTGGCAAGAGTCCATGAGCTAGTGACGTATGGGATATACAATCCTTCCAGGAGGGGTAAAGTTTCCCAAACCTCAAAATGCCTATAAATACACCCCTCACCACACCCACAATTCAGTTTTACAAACTTTGCCTCCTATGGAGGCGGTGAAGGAAGTTTGTGCTTAGATTCTACGTTGATATGCGCTTCTCAGCATTTTGAAGCCAGATTCCTCAGAGTACAGTTAATGTCAGAGGGATGTGAAGGGAGTATCACCTATTGAATGCAATGATTTTCCTCACGGGAGATCTATTTCATAGGTTTTCTGTTATCGGTCATAGAGATTCATCTCCTACCTCCCTTATTCAGAGCAATGATATACTCTCATACTCCATTACCTCTACTGATAACTGTTTCAGTACTGGTTTGGCTATCTGCTATATGTGGATGGGTGTCTTTCGGTAAGTATGTTTTCATTACTTAAGACACTCTCAGCTATGGTTTGGCACTTTATGTATTTATATAAAGTTCTAAATATATGTATTGTACTTATGTTTGCCATGAGTCAGTTTCATATTTGGGAAAAGCATTTTTTAGAAGAAAAAAAATTCTTACTTGGGGTATAATCTTTTTTCAAATTGACTGTTTTTCATTAAATTTCGCGGACAAGATTATGCTCGCGAGGGAGCAAAATGCAAAAGTATATTGCGTCATTCTTGGTGCGAGATTTTTTTTGGCCCGAAGTCACTTTCGATGACGCAAAATTCGTCATTTCCGGCATCTTAGTCGACGCCGAGTTCCTTTCACAAGGTTGCGCTCTCATTGATGCAAATGTGTCATTTCCGGATGTTGATAGCGCCAACAAAAAATTCTGTTTGCGTTGTGCGTCATACTTGGCGCCAAATATTTTCATTATTTTAAACCCCATTCCTATATGCCTCTTGCCTTTTTCTCTGTCCGAGGGCTATGCTATTTTATCCCATTACGGAAATTGATAATTTTGCTTTATATGTTGTTTTTTCTCTTACATTTGCAAGATGTCTCAATCTGATCCTGTCTCAGAAACCACTGTTGGAACCCTGCTGCCTGATAACAGTTCTACCAAAGCTAAGTGCATTTGTTTGTAAACTTGTGGAGATAATTTCTCCAGCTGTGGTTTGTAATAGTTGTCATGATTAGCTTTTACATGCAGATAATGTGTCCATCAGTAATAGTTTATTGCCTGTTGTTCCTTCAACATCTAATGTGAAGTTAAGTTTTTATTGCCGATTCAATTCAGAAGGCTTTGTCTGCCATCCCGCCTTCTAATAAACGTAAAAGATCTTTTAAAACTTCTCATAAAGTTGATGAAATTTCAAATGACCGGCAACATACTGAATTATCCTCCTCTGATTCAGAAGATCCTTCCTCAGATGTTGACACTGACAAATCTACTTATTTATTTAAAATGGAGTATATTCGTTCTTGGTTAAAAGAAGTGTTGATTACATTGGATATGGAGGAAACTAGTCCTCTTGATGTTAAAACTAGTAAACGTTTAAATTCTGTTTATAAACCTCCTGTGGTTACTCAAGAGGTTTTTCCAGTTTCTGATGCTTTTTCTGATATGATTTCTAAGGAATAGAATAGGCCTGGTACTTCTTTTATTCCTTCTTCAAGGTTTAAAAAATCGTATTCTTTGCCAGCAGTTAGATTGGAGTTTTGGGAAAAGATCCCCAAAGTTGATGGGGCTATTTCTACTCTTGCTAAACGTACTACTATTCCTATGGAAGATAGTACTTCTTTTAAAGATCCTTTAGATAGGACTCGTGAATCTTATCTAAGGAAAGCCTATTTATATTCAGGTCATCTTCTCAGACCTGCAATTTCTTTGGCTGATGTTGCAGCTGCATCAACTTTTTGGTTGGAAAGTTTAGCGCAACAGGAAATGGATCTTGATTTGTCTAGCATTGTTCGCTTGCTTCAACATGCTAATCATTTTATTTGTGATGCCGTTTTTGATATCATCAAAATTGATGTTAAATCTATGTCTTTAGCTATTTTAGCTAGAAGAACTTTGTGGCTTAAATCTTGGAATGCTGACATGGTATCTAAATCTAGATTACCATCTCTTTCTTTCCAAGTTATTTCTCAGTTGGATTCGATTATTTCAACTGTCACTGGGGGGAAGGGAGTTTTTTGCCTCAGGATAAAAGACCTAAGGGTAAATCTAAAGCTTATAACCGTTTTCATTCCTTTCGACAAAATAAGGAACAGAAACCTTATCCTTCCCCCCCAAAGAATTTGGTTCCAACTGGAAACCTTTTTCAAGTTGGAATAAATCCAAGCCATTTAAGAAACCAAAGCCAACTGCCAAGTTTGCATGAAGGTGCGGCCCTCATTCCAATGGATTCAGAGTATTGTCTCTCAGGGGTATCGAATAGGATTCAGAGTAAGACCTCCTGTGAGAAGATATTTTCTCTAACGCATCCCAGCAAATCCAGTAAAGGCTCAGGCTTTCCTGAAGCGTGTTTCAGACCTGGAACTTTCAGGGATAATCATACCAGTTCTGTTTCAGGAACAGGGTCTAGGGTTTTATTCAAATCTATTCATTGTCCCAAAGAAAGAAAATTCATTCAGACCAGTTCTGAAAATTTTGAATCATTATGTAAGAGTACCAACTTTCAAAATGGTGACTATAAGGACTATTCTGCCTTTTGTTCAGCAAGGGCATTATATGTCCACAATAGACTTACAGGATGCATATCTTCATATTCCGATTCATCCAGATCATTATCTCTTTGGAGAGATCCTTACATTCTTTGGATGTGGTAAGAGCTTTGAAATATTATGTTGAAGCTACTGAAGATTTCAGGAAGACTTCTAGTCTATTTGTTATCTTTTCTGGTTCTAGGAAAGGTCAGAAAGCTTCTGCCATTTCCTTGGCATCGTGGCTAAAGCTTTTGATTCATCAAGCTTATTTGGAGTTGGGTCAAGTCCCGCCTCAGAGAATTACAGCTCATTCTACTAGATCAGTCTCTACTTCGTGGGCTTTTAAGAATGAAGCTTCAGTTGATCAGATTCGCAAAGCAGCAACTTGGTCTTTGCATACATTTGCTAAATTCTACCGTTTTGATGTATTTGCTTCTTCGAAAGCAGTTTTTGGTAGAAAAGTTCTTCAGGCAGCTGTTTCAGTTTGATTCTTCTGCTTATGCTTTAAGTTTTTTCTTTTAATTTCATGAGAATTAACTTATATTTTGGGTTGTGAATTATTTTTTTCACCGAAAAATGTCTGTTTTTATTTTTATCCCTCCCTCTCTAGTGACACTTGCATGGAGTTCCACATCTTGGGTATTGCTATCCCATACGTCACTAGCTCATGGACTCTTGCCAATTACATGAAAGAAAACATAATTTATATAAGAACTTACCTGATAAATTCATTTCTTTCATATTGGCATGAGTCCATGAGGCCCACCCTTTTTATGGCGGTTATGATTTTTTTTGTATAAAGCACAATTATTTCCAAATTCCATTGTTGATGGTTTTTTACTCCTTTCTTTATCACCCCATTACTTGGCTATTCGTTAAACTGAATTTTGGGTGTGGTAAGGGGTGTATTTATAGGCATTTTGAGGTTTGGGAAACTTTGCCCCTCCTGGTAGGATTGTATATCCCATACGTCACTAGCTCATGGACTCTTGCCAATTTGAAAGAAATGAATTTATCAGGTAAGTTCTTACATAAATTATGTTTTGCCTGCTTTTGTGTTAAAATGTGCAGGTGTTCTATAATTTTTTGCTACCCCATAAGATTTTGTTGCCGGGGATACTGCGCCTGTGCAAACTACGTCCACACATGATCCTAAAACATCTGTAAAATGTGCTGGTTTAGTTTGCTTGTGAGTATTATTATCATCGGTAGCAAAATCTAATGGACAGGATGCTTACTCCCCGCATTTCTGTTCTATAATTTATTGCTACTGCTCCCCTCAGGTCACTTACTGACTTTGTTGTATACTTCAGTTCATTTTCTCATGTCATCAAACATTTTTTAGACATCCTGGTTACAAAGTGTTTGACGTGAGGAAAGGGACTGGAGTATATGACAGTCAGTAAGTGATCTGAGGAGAGCAGGAGGTGACACATTCCATGGGTATAAAAGCCCCCCCCCCACCACCACCACAGACACACACACACACACACACTCACACACTGAGAGCAGCCCTGGCGGCAAAATCTAACGAGGTAGCAAAAAATTATAGAATATCCTCTCCATTAGATTTTGCTACCGATAATGCGCATGAGCAAAATACACCAGCACATTGCACAGATGTTTTAGGAACATCATTTGAATGTGCTGACGTAGTTTGTGCTTGTTCATTATTCCCGGTAGCAAAATCTAATAGGGTAGCAAAAAATGATAGAACCCCCAGCTTCATGCTTCTTATAGAGGCCAAAAGACAAATTCTGTATCTTAGATTTTCTTCAAAATGATAGAAATGATCTAAACAAGCTCCCTACCTGACAGCAATTGCTTAATAGTTGACAAACTAATTTTCTTTTACAAGATATGACGAGTCCACGGATTTCATCCTTACTTATGGGATATCGCCTCCTGGTCAGCAGGAGGAAGCAAAGAGCTTCACAGCAGAGCTGTATATATAGCTCCTCCTTTCCCTCCCACCCCAGTCATTCCCTTTGTCTGTGTTAGTGATAGGAAGAGGTAAAGTGAGGTGTTTAGATTCTTCAATCAAGAGTTTATTATTTTTATAATGGTGCCAAAGTGTACTATTGTATTATAGGGCAGCGTTTGGAGTATTAGCCTTTTGGCTATGGGAACTAGTGGAGTTTTATCTTCACTGCGCCTCCCATGCTTATGCTGCTTCTATGTGGATGGTCTTAGGGAATGCTAGGACCCTGTTTCGTTCACAGGACCTCAGGAGGAAGAGTGGACCTCTTGATACTGTGATGTGTCATGCTGTTCCTCAGCATGGAGGTAGGTGCAGTTGTTTTATTCTGGGACAGAAGATATACTCAGATTAACTGTACTGCTGCTATGATGTTAAACTTACTACTCGCACGCTTTTGACAGCGCTGTTACTGTGGCGGTTCCGGTTGGCTTCGTTTCATCTCGGTTCCTAAGTCGGCTTGGGAGATATTTACAAGTGTCTTAGGTGCACAGAGTTGTGTCTGCTGAGTCTGGTCACGGGAGCAGGTAGGAGCCGCAGCAGAGCTGCGGCGAGGTGACTACTTTTTTTCCCTGAGTTAGACTAGATTGGGATTTCTATAGCTGCAGGCAGCAACTTTTAAATTGTACGGTGCAGGGTTTTTTCTCTTAAAGATACAGTACCCTCTATATCAGTGATTTGCAACCTTTTTTTGCCGTGGCACACTTTTTGTCATTAAAAAAATCCTGTGGCACACCACCATCCCAAAATTTTACAAAATCACACATTGTAGCCTTATACGGGATATATATATATATATATATATATATATACACACACACACACATATATATATACACACACACACATTGTACTGTGCTGTCATGCCAAGCCTCCTGCAAAGTATACATGACATATTGACATTCATTCACAAACAATAATAATGATTGTCTGTGAATGAATGTCAATGTCATGGTTGTAAATGATGCCTGATGAGCCTGTCACATACCTCCCAATATTTCAAAATTTGAAAGAGGGACACCCCCGCACTGTTGGCAGTCTGCCGCAGCAAACCTGAGGATCTCTCACGGCACACTAGTGTGCCACGGCACACTGGTTGAAAAACCCTGCTCTATATAACAAGTTTGTGAGCTAATTTTTATTATTCCCCTGTTACTCTTTGCCCTTCATGTATTACTAGGGCATTGCATTGTAAAGAACAAATTTTATTAGATAATGATACTGATGATTATCCTCAGACTGAGGAGACTCGGGATAAACCGCAATCTTCTCCTCAAGCGTCTCAGCCCATAATGCCCACGCAGGTAACGCCAGGCTCCTCATCGGCGTCTGCGTCATTTACTCTGCAGGATATGGCTGCAGTTATGTCATCAACTCTTACAGAAGTATTATCCAAGTTGCCAGTACTACAGGGTAAATGTTGTAGAAAAGAGACCGAAGTAGTCCAAGCAACTTCTGATTTCTTGATGGCAATCTCCAATGTCCCCTCCCAGGAATCTGAGGGGGGGGGTAGGGAGGTTCTGTCGGAAGGGGAATTGTCTGACTCAGGTAGTGCATTACCCAAGACAGATTCGGACGTTATGTCTTTTAGATTTAAGCTTGAACACCTTCGCCTGTTATTGCGGGAGGTTCTGCTAACTCTGGATGACTATGACTCTATTGTAGTCCCTCCAGAAAAATTGTGCAAGATGGCCAGGTATTTAGAAATCCCATCTTATTCCGACGTTTTTCCAATTCCTAAGAGAATTTCGGAATTTATTTCTAAGGAGTGGGAGAGACTGGGTATACTGTTCTCTCCTTCTCCTATTTTTAAGAAAATGTACCCTTTAGCTGCCACCGTCCGGGACTCTTGGCAGACGATTCCTAAGGTGGAGGGAGCTATTTCTACCCTGGCTAAGCGTACGACTATCCCTATTGAGGACAGTTGTGCCTTCAAAGACCCTATGGATAAAAAGCTGGAGGGTCTTCTAAAAAAGTTATTTGTTCATCAAGGGTTTCTATTGCAACAGACGGCTTGCACAGTACCAGTCACAACTCCTCCCTAGAGGAGGCTTTTAAGACTGAGACTCCTTTGGAAGAAATATTGGATAGAATTAAGGCCCTTAAACTGGCCAATTTATTTTTTACGTATGCTGCTTTTTTGATCGCCAAGTTGTCGGCTAAGAATGCAGGTTTCTTTCATGTAATTGGCAAGAGTCCATGAGCTAGTGACATATGGGATATACAATCCTACCAGGAGGGGCAAAGTTTCCCAAACCTCAAAATGCCTATAAATACACCCCTCACCACACCCACAATTCAGTTTTACAAACTTTGCCTCCTATGGAGGTGGTGAAGTAAGTTTGTGCTAAGATTTCTACGTTGATATGCGCTTCTCAGCATTGTTGAAGCCCGATTCCTCTCAGAGTAAAGCGAATGTCAGAAGGACGTGAAGGGAGTATCACTTATTGAATACGATGATTTCCCTAACGGGGGTCTATTTCATGGGTTCTCTGTTATCGGTCGTAGAGATTCATCTCCTACCTCCCTTTTCAGATCGACGATATACTCTCAATTTACCATTACCTCTACTGATAACTGTTTCTGTACTGGTTTGGCTATCTGCTATATGTGGATGGGTGTCTTTTGGTAAGTATGTTTTTTTATTTCTTAAGACACCTCAGCTATGGTTTGGCACTTTATGCATTTATATAAAGTTTTAAATATATGTATTGTACATATATTTGCCATGAGTCAGGTTCATGTATTTCCTTCTGCAGATTGTCAGTTTCATATTTGGGTAATATAAACATCTTTTTATAGAAATTTTTTTCTTACCTGGGGTTTAGTCTTTTTTTCAATTGACTACTTCTTGCAAATTGCGCGTGACATTAGGCCCGCGGGTGCGTCAAATGCTAAACTTTATTGCGTCATTCTTGGCGCGAAAATATTTTTGTCGCGGAAAAATACGTCTGACGCAACTTCGTCATTTCCGGCGTCATACTTGACGCCGAGACCTTTCACACGGTTGCGTCATTAGTGACGCGAGTATGTCATTTCCGGTTATTTTTGGCACCAAAAAGTTTGTTACGTTGTGCGTCATACTTGGCGCCAAACTTTTTCATTATTTCAATACCCCATTGATGTTTGCCTCTTGATTTCTTTCTCTATCAGAGGCCTATGCTATTTGCTTTTTTTCCCATTCCTGAAACTGTCATATAAGGAAATAGATAATTTTGCTTTTTATGTTGTTTTTTCTCTTACATTTTGCAAGATGTCTCACTTTGATCCTGCCTCAGAAGTTTCTGCTGGAACATTGCTGCATGACATTGGTCCTACCAAAGCTAAGTGCATTTGTTGTAAAATTGTTGAAATTATTTCGCTGAATGTCATTTGTAATAGTTGTCATGATAAACTTTTACATGCAGTTAGTGTATCCATCAGTAATAGCACATTGCCAGTTGTAGTTCCTTCAACTTCTAATGTGCATGATATACCTGTAAATTTTAAAGAATTTGTTTCTGATTCTATTCTGAAGGCTTTGTCTGCATTTCCACCTTCTAATATACATAAAGGTCTTTTAAAACTTCTCATTTAGTTGATGAAATTTCAAATGACCAACAACATAATTTATCCTCTTCTGATGAGGATCTATCTGATACAGAAGATCCTTCCTCAGACATTGACACTGATAAATCTACTTATTTATTTAAAAATAGAGTATATGCGTTCTTTATTAAAAGAAGTGTTAATTATTTTGGATATTGAGGTAACCAGTCCTATTGACGTTAAGTCTAATAAACGTTTAAATGCTGTTTTTAAACCTCCTGTGGTTTCTCCAGGGGTTTTTCCTATTCCTGAGGCTATTTCTGATAGGATTTCTAGGGAATGGAATAAGCCAGGTACTACTTTTATTCCTTCTTCAAGGTTTAAAATCTATAGAGTTTTGGGAAAAAATCCCAAAAGTTGATAGGGCTATTTCTACTCTTGCTAAACGTACCACTATTCCTATGGAAGATAGTACTTCCTTTTAAGGATCCTTTAGATAGGAAGCTTGAATCTTATCTAAGAAAGGCCTATTTATATTCAGGTCATCTTCTCAGACCTGCAATTTCTTTGGCTGCATCAACCTTCTGGTTGGAGAATTTAGCGCAACAGGAATTGGATTCTGACTTATCTAGAATTATTCGCCTATTGCAATATGCTAATCATTTTATTGTGATGCAATTTTTGATATTATCAAAATTGATATTAGATCCATGTCTTTAGCTGTATTAGCTAGAAGAGCTTTGTGGCTTAAATCTTGGAATGCTTATATGACATCTAAATCTAGATTACTATCTCTTTCTTTCCAAGGTATTAATTTATTTGGTTCTCAGTTGTATTCTATTATTTCAACTGTCACTGGGGGAAGGGATTTTTTCTGCCTCAGGATAAAAAACCTAAGGGTAAATCTAAGGCTTCTAACCATTCATTCCTTTAGTCAGAATAAGGAACAAAAACTCAATCTTCCCCCCAAGGAGTCTGCTTCCATTTGGAAGCCTTCCTCAAATTGGAATAAATCCAAGCCATTTAGGAAACCAAAGTCAGCCCCTAAGTCCGCATGAAGGTGCGGCCCTCATTCCAGCTCAGCTGGTAGGGGGCAGATTAAGGTTTTTCAAAGATATTTGAATAAAATCTGTCCAAAATCAATGGTTACAGAGCATTGTCTCTCAAGGGTATCGAATAGGATTCAGAGTAAGACCTCCTGTGAGAAGATTTTTTTTCTCTCACGTATCCCAGTAAATCCAGTAAAAGATCAGGCTTTCCTCAAGTGTGTTTCAGACCTGGAGTCTTCAGGGGTAATCATGCCAGTTCCTCCTCAGGAATAAGGTTTGGGGTTTTATTCAAATCTATTCATTGTACCAAAGAAGGAAAATTTATTCAGACCAGTTCTGGATCTAAAAATTTTGAATCGTTATGTAAGAGTACCAACTTTCATGATGGTGACTATAAGGACTATTCTGCCTTTTGTTCAGCAAGGACATTATATGTCCACAATAGACTTGCAGGATGCATACCTTCATATTCCGATTCATCCAGAACATTATCAGTTTCTGAGATTGTCTTTTCTAAACAAGCATTACCAATTTGTTGCTCTTCCATTTGGCCTAGCAACAGCTCCAAGAATCTTTTCAAAGGTTCTGGGTGCCCTACTCTCTGTAATCAGAGAACATGGTATTGCGGTGTTTCCTTATTTGGACGATATCTTGGTACTAGCTCAGTCTTTGCGTACTGCAGAATCTCACACAAATCAAATAATGTTGTTTCTTTGGAAACATGGTTGTAGGATCAATTTACCAAAGGTTTCTTGATTCCTCAGACAAGGGTTACCATTTTAGGCTTCCAGATAGATTCAGTGTCCATGACTCTGTCTCTAACAGACAAGAGACGTTTAAAATTGGTTGCAGCCTGCCGGCACCTTCAGTCTCAGTCATTCCCTTCAGTGGCTATGTGCATGGAAGTTTTAGGTCTCATGACTGCAGCATCGGACGCGATCCCCATTGCTTGTTTTCACATGAGACCTCTACAGCTTTTTATGCTGAATCAATGTACGACACTCTCTGACATGGTGGATAGATCACCATTGTTTAGTTCAAGGGGCTTCTTTTGTTCAGCCAACCTCTACTCTGATCACAACAGATGCAAGTCTTTCAGGTTGGGGAGCTGTTTGGGGATCTCTGACAGCACAAGGGGTTTGGAAATCTCAAGAGGCGAGATTACCAATAAATATTTTAGAACTCCTTGCAATTCTCAGAGCTCTTCAGTTTTGGCCTCTGCTAAAGAGAGAACCGTTCATTTGTTTTCAGACAGACAATATCACAACAGTGGCATATGTCAATCATCAGGGTGGGACTCACAGTCCCCAAGCTATGAAGAAAGTATCTTGGATACTTGTTTGGGCAGAATCCATCTCTTGTCTAATCACTGCGGTGCTTATCCCAGGTGTAGACAATTGGGAGGCGGATTATCTCAGCCGCCAGACTTTACATCCAGAGGAGTGGTCTCTCCATCCAGATGTGTTTTCTTAGATTGTTCAGTTGTGGGGTCTTCCAGAGATAGATCTCATGGCCTCTCATCTAAACAAGAAACTTCCCAGATACCTGTCCAGGTCCAGGGATGTTCAGGCGGAAGCAGGGGATGCGCTGACACTTCCTTGGTGTTATCATCCTGCTTACATTTTCCCGCCTCTAGTTCTCCTTCCAAGAGTGATCTCCAAAATCCTCATGGAACAATCATTTGTGTTGCTGGTGGCTCCAGCATGGCCACACAGGTTTTGGTATGCGGATCTGGTTTGGATGTCCAGTTGCTCGCTTTGGCCAGACCTACTATCTCAAGGTCTGTTTTTCCATCAGGATCTCAAATCATTAAATTTGAAGGTATGGAAATTGAACGCTTAGTACTAAGTCATAGAGGTTTCTCTGACTCAGTGATTAATACTATGTTACAAGCTCGTAATCTGTTTTTAGAAAGATTTATTGCAGAGTTTGGAAGACTTACATTTCATGGTGGTGTTCTCATAAATTCTCCTGGCATTCTTTTAGAATTCCTAGAATTTTACAGTTTCTTCAGGACGGTTTGGATAAGGGTTTGTCTGCAAGTTCCTTGAAAGGACAAATCTCTGCTCTTTCTGTTTTATTTCACAGAAAGATTGCTATACTTCCTGATATACACTGTTTTGTACAGGCTTTAGTTCTTATTAAGCCTGTTATTTAATCAATTTCTCCTCCTTGGAGTCTTATTTTGGTTCTGACGGCTTTACAGGTTCTTCCATTTTAACCTATGCATTTTTTGGACATTAAACTACTTTCTTGGAAAGTGTTGTTCCTTTTGGCCATCTCTTCTGCTAGAAGAGTTTCTGAGTTATCTGCTCTTTCTTGTGAGTCTCCTTTTCTGATTTTTTCATCAGGATAAGGCAGTTTTGCAGACTTCTTTTTAATTTTTACCTAAGGTTGTGAATTCTAACAACATTAGTAGAGAAATTGTTGTCCCTTCCTTGTGTCCTAATCCTAAGAATTCTTTGGAAAGTTCCTTACATTCTTTGGATGTGGTAAGAGCTTTGAAATATTATGTGGAAGCTACTAAAGATTTCAGGAAGACTTCCAGTCTATTTGTTTTATTTTCTTGTCCTAGGAAAGGTCAGAAGGCTTCTGCTATTTCCTTGGCTTCTTGGTTGAAACTTTTGATTCATCAAGTTTATTTTGAGTTGGGTCAGGCCCCGTCTCAGAGAATTACAGCTCATTCTACTAGATCAGTCTCCACGTCATGGGCTTTTAAGAATGAGGCTTCAGTTGATCAGATTTGCAAGGCGGCATCTTGGTCCTCTTTGCATTCATTTACTAAATTCTACCGTTTTGATGTTTTTTCTTCTTCGGAAGCAGTTTTTGGTAGAAAAGTTCTTCAGGCAGCTGTTTCAGTTTGATTCTTCTGCTTTTGATTTAATTTTTTTCTTTCAAATGAAATAAACTTATATTTTTGGGTTGTGGATTAATTTTTTTCAGCTAATTATGGCTGTTTTTATTTTATTCCCTCCCTCTCTAGTGACTCTTGAGTGGAGATCCACATCTTGGGTATTAATATCCCATATGTCACTAGCTCATGGACTCTTGCCAATTACATGAAAGAAAACATAATTTATGTAAGAACTTACCTGATTAATTCATTTCTTTCTTATTGGCAAGAGTCCATGAGGCCCACCCTTTTTATGGTGGTTTTGATTTTTTGTATAAAGCACAATTATTTCCAAATTTCTTTTGTTAATACTTTCTACTCCTTTCTTTGTCACCCCACTGCTTGGCTATTCGTTAAACTTAATTGTGGGTGTGGTGAGGGGTGTATTTATAGGCATTTTGAGGTTTGGGAAACTTTGCCCCTCCTGGTAGGATTGTATATCCCATATGTCACTAGCTCATGGACTCTTGCCAATATGAAAGAAATGAATTTATCAGGTAAATTCTTACATAAATTATGTTTTTTCCATTTTAACTCGCAGAGCCTTGTGGTTGAAGTCTTGGTCTGCGGATGTTTTGTCCAAATCCAAGCTTTTTGGCCATCCCTTTCAAAGGAAAGACCCTGTTCGGGCCTGAATTGAAAGAGATCATTTCTGACATTACGGGAGGGAAGGGCCACCTCCTCCCTCAGGATAAGACTTCTAAACTGAGAAGACAGAGTAATTTTCTTTCCTTTCGAAATTTCAAGGCAATCCCTTCTTCCTCTTCAGCTAAGCAGGAGGGGAATTTTACACAAGCCAAGTCCACTTGGAGACCCATCCAGGCTTGGAACAAAGGTAAACAAACCAAAAAGCCCGCTGCTGTGCCCAAGACAGCATGAAGGGGCGGCCCCCAATCCGGGACCAGATCTAGTAGGGGCAGACTTTCTCTCTTTGTCCAGGCTTGGATAAGAGATGTTCAGGATCCCTGGACACTAGAAATCGTGTCCAAGGGGTATCAACTGGAGTTCAAAAATTCCCTTCCAAGGGGAAGGTTTCTTCTTTCACGATTGTCTGTAGACCAGACAAAAAGAGAGGCGTTCTTACGTTGTGTAAAAGACCTTTCCACTATGGGAGTAATTCATCCCGTCCCAATACAGGAACAGGGGGCAGGGGTTTTACTCAAATCTTTTCGTGGTTCCCAAGAAAGAGGGAACGTTCAGACCCATCTTGGATCTCAAGAGTCTAAACAAGTTTCTCAGAGTTCCATCCTTCAAGATGGAGACGATTCAGACAATTCTGCCATTGATCCAGGAGGGTCAATATATGACAACCGTGGACTTAAAGGATGCATATCTTCACATTCCTATCCACAGAGATCACCAGTTTCTAAGGTTTGCCTTCCTGGACAAGCATTTTCAGTTCGTGGCTCTTCCCTTCGGATTGGCCACGGCACCCAGGATCTTCACAAAGGTTCTAGGGTCTTTGCTAGCGGTTCTCAGACCGCGGGCAATTGCAGTGGCGCCTTATGTGGACGATATTCTAATCCAGGCGTCGTCTTACCATCTGGCAAGGTCTCATACCGACATTGTTCTGTCCTTTCTAAGGACTCATGGGTGGAAGGGGAATCTAGAAAGAGTTCACTAATTCCACAGACAAGGGTTCCTTTCCTGGGAACTCTAATAGATTCTATATCCATGAAAATCTTCTTGACGGAGGTCAGAAAGTTAAAGATTCTAAGTACATGCCGAACCCTTCAGTCCAATCCTCGGCCATCAGTGGCTCAGTGCATGGAGGTAATTGAATTGATGGTGGCGGCAATGGACATCATTCAGTTTGCTCATTTTCATCTCAGACCTCTCCAACTGAGCATGCTCAGACAATGGAATGGAGATTATGCAGATTTGTCTCCTCAGATAGATCTGGATCAGGAGACCAGAGACTCTTCTTTGGTGGTTGTCGCTGGATCATCTTTCCCAAGGGACGTGCTTCCGCAGACCTTCATGGGTGATAGTGACAACAGACGCCAGTCTACTAGGATGGGGTGCAGTCTGGAATTCCCTGAGGGCTCAGGGTGTGTGGACTCGGTCGGAGTCTCTACTTCCCATCAATATTCTGGAGTTGAGAGCAATTTTCAATGCGCTTCAAACTTGGCCTCAGTTGGCTTCGGCCAAATTCATCCGACTTCAGTTGGACAACATCACGACTGTGGCTTACATCAATCATCAGGGAGGAACAAGGAGTTCCTTAGCGATGACAGAAGTATCCAAGATAATTTGGTGGGCGGAGGCTCACTCTTGTTATCTGACAGCAATCTACATCTCAGGGGTGGACAACTGGGAAGCGGATTTTTTGAGCAGACAGACGTTTCATCTAGGGGGGTGGGATCTCCACCCAGAGGTCTTTGCATCCTTAATTCTCAGGTGGGGCAGACCAGAATTGGATCTGATGGCTTCTCGTCAGTATGCCAAGCTTCCAAGATACGGATCCAGGTCCAGGGATCCTCAGGCCGAACTGATAGATGCCTTGGCAGTGCCTTGGTCGTTCAACCTAGCTTGTGTGTTTCCACCGTTTGCTCTCCTTCCTCGGGTGATTGCCTGGATCAAACAGGAGAGGGCATCAATGATTCTAATCGCTCCTGCGTGGCCTCGCAGGACTTGGTATGCCAATCTGGTGGAAATGTCATCTCTGCCACCGTGGAAGCTTCCATTGAGGCAGGACCTTCTTCTTCAGGGACCCTTCCATCATCCGAATCTACTTTCTCTGCAGCTGACTGCTTGGAGATTGAACGCTTGATTTTATCTAAGCGGGGGTTCTCTGATGCGGTCATTGATACTTTGATTCAAGCACGTAAGCCTGTTACTAGAAAGATTTACCATAAAATATGGAGTAAATATCTTTATTGGTGCGAATCCAAGGGCTACTCATGGAGTAGGGTGAGGATTCCCAGGATTTTATCTTTTCTCCAAGAAGGATTGGAGAAAGGGTTTTCAGCAAATTCCTTAAAGGGACAGATTTTTGTCTATTTTGCTACACAAGCATCTGGCAGATGTTCCAGATGTTCAATCTTTTTGGCAGGCTTTGACTCGAATCAGGCCTGTGTTTAGACCCATTGCTACTCCTTGGAGTTTGAATTTCAATCCTTGGATTGAAGGAGATGTACACTTGTGGAGCACTCTTGGCCCAAGAAAAGTGGCTATAAGTTAGAACAATTATTGGAGGAGGGAGACGGTTTTACCCGTAATATATTAAAATATAACCTTTATTGGGTATCATTAAAAAATAACGGATCCACAAACAAACATATAATTTATTAAAAACACAGAATGTAGATGAAATTATAATGGGCTGCGTGTAGTATTCCACACCAATAGTGACTTAGGGTGTATTTTCTTGACCAAAGGTTAGATATCTGTACTTAGAAGAATACAGTAGTATACTACGTATGAGTATTAAGTATACTAGATAGAATATTAGTATAAGGTATCACTTTAAATTCTTATACAGTGGATTAGGGCTCAGAATAGCACTTGAATAGTGTTATTCAGTATATATAAAGCCCCGATATTGATTTTGAAAAATTAGTGATCACTTTGGGTGAGCTATCATTAGAAATGTATATTTCTCCGTGTTTTATAAAATAACTCCAATGATATAAAGTTGTAACTCTTTGCTATAATCCTAGTGATGGAGGGAATTCGATACTTATCCTCTATTCACTATAATCTCCTGTGATAACCAGTACTTATGTGATTCTCATATATTCCCCAAGTTCAGAATATAAAGATGTCTATATATACACCTATTGGTATCCCAATCTAAGGTCTGTTTATGGGAGTTTGCTATTGTAATATGTTGGTGGGAGCTTACTTATTATATTACTAATTTCTGAAAAAATGGTTGGTTTCCCACCTTTATATAGTGAAACTTTTGTTATACTGTAATCATGGTATGTGCTTCAACATAATAAGCTGTAAAAACTTGAAAAAGTAATAAAGTAAAACACTTAAGGAGTATCTTTTATAGTCCTATGTTCATAGGTATATAGTTATCTTTAAAGGCAAGTGTTGCTGATACTTATTTGCTCTTAATTCAGAGTCAATTTGTTAGAGCTTACTGCTATGGTATCAAGAAAACATTATCCTAGTGAACTTGGAATGATTGTATAATTATCCAAAAGTGTTTATAGTAAAAGTTTACAAACCTATCGTGATAGCGTTTGTTTCAACTTTATATACTATGATAGCTTATGATGGTCAGATACAGCACTCATAAAGTATAGTCACTATAGAACATTATAGGAATGATCTTGTACTTCAACAAGTTTTCAGCTCCAGGTTATATACTAACCTAATATTGGTATAAACTACACCAGTTAAATAAATCAGATATTAATTACAATGGGTCCTACTGCAGCTTCAAAGCGTATGTAAACCTATTGCTTGAATTAACTTAAACAGCCTGCTCACTATATTCGTGTATAGGTACCGCTGCAGCTTAAGAGCATATGTTATTGGATAGCTTAAATTGAATGAAACAAACTGCCCACATTAAATGTTTATTTCTTTCATGTAATTAGCAAGAGTCCATGAGCTAGTGACGTATGGGATATACATTCCTACCAGGAGGGGCAAAGTTTCCCAAACCTTAAAATGCCTATAAATACACCCCTCACCACACCCACAATTCAGTTTTACAATCTTTGCCTCCCGTGGAGGTGGTGAAGTAAGTTTGTGCTTAAGATTCTTCGTTGATATGTGCTTCGCAACAGGTTGAAGCCCGGTTTTCCTCTGAGTGCAGTGAATGTCAGAGGGATGTGAAGAGAGTATTGCCTATTTGAATACAATGGTCTACCTCTAGGGGATCTATTTCATAGGTTCTCTGTTATCGGTCGTAGAGATTTCTTCTCCTACCTCCCTTTTCAGATCGACGATATACTCTTATATACCATTACCTCTACTGATTCTCGTTTCAGTACTGGTTTGGCCATCTACTATATGTAGATGAGTGTCCTGGGGTAAGTAAGTCTTATTTTTTGTGACACTCTACGCTATGGTTAGGCACTTTATATGTAAAGTTCTAAATATATGTCTATAAACTTATATTTGCCTTGATTCAGGATAATCAGTATTCCTTTTCTATACAGACTGTCAGTTTCATTATTGGGAAAATGCATTTAGTTATTTTTTCTTAGCTTGAAAAATTTAATTTGGCCATTTTTTCCTGCATGCTGTTAGGCTCGCGGGGGCAGAAAATGTTTATTTTTATTACGTCATTTTTGGCGCAAAATTTTTTTGCGCCAAAAATGTTGTCATTTCCGGCGACGTAATTGACGCCGGAAGTTGTATTCTGTTACGCATGCGTATTCAGACATTTTTTTGCGCCAAAAAAATGTGGGCGTCTTTTTTTTTTTTCACATTATTTAAACATTTCCTTTTCATTGCTTCTGGTTTCTAAAAGCTTATTATTTTGCATTCTTTCCCATTCAGGTAATCTACTTAGACCTGCTATCTCTTTGGCTGATGTTGCTGCAGCTTCAACTTTCTGGTTGGAGGCTTTAGCGCAACAAGTGACAGATCATAATACATATAGCATTGTTAAACTTCTTCAACACGCTAATAACTTTGTCTGTGATGCCATTTTTGATATCATTAGAGTTGATGTCCGGTATATGTCTTTAGCTATTTTATCTAGACAAGCTTTATGGCTTAAATCCTGGAATGTAGATATGACTTCTAAGTCAACTTTGCTTTCTCTCTCTTTCCAAGGTAATAAGTTGTTTGGTTCTCAGTTGGATTCTATAATTTCAACTGTTACTGGAGGGAAGGGTGCCTTTTTGCCTCAGGGAAAAAAATCTAAAGGTAATTACAGGGCTGCTAATCGTTTTCGTTCCTTTCGTCAGAATAAGGAGCAGAAGCCCGATCCTTCCCCTAAAGGAACAGTTTCCGGTTGGAAACCAAATCCAGTCTGGAATAAATCCAAGCCTTCCAGAAAGTCAAAACCAGCTCCTCAATCCGCATGAAGGTGCGGCCCTCATTCCAGCGCAGCTGGTAGGGGGCAGGTTACGATTTTTCAAAGATGTTTGGATCAATTCGGTTCACAATCTTTGGATTCAGAACATTGTTTCGCAAGGGTACAGAATAGGTTTCAAAGTAAGACCGCCTGTGAGAAGATTCCAGTCAATCCAGTGAAGACTCAGGCGTTTCTGAAATGTGTTTCAGACCTAGAGTTAGCTGGGGTAATTATACCAGTTCCAGTTCTGGAACAGGGTATGGAGTTTTATTCAAATCTATACATCGTACCAAAGAAAGAGAATTCTTTCAGACCGGTTCTGGACCTAAAAATATTGAATTGTTATGTAAGGATACCAACATTCAAAATGTTAACTATAAGAACTATTCTGCCTTTTGTTCAGCAAGGGCATTATATGTCTACTTTAGACTTACAGGATGCATACCTGCATATTCCAATTCATCCAAATCACTATCAGTTTCTGAGATTCTATTTTCTGGACAAGCATTACCAGTTTATTGCTCTTCCATTTGGTCTAGCAACAGTTCCGAGGATCTTTTCGAAGGTTCTCGGTGCCCTTCTCTTTGTAATCAGAGAACAGGGTATTGCGGTATTTCCTTATTTGGACGATATCTTGGTACTTGCTCAGTCTTCACATTCTGCAGAATCTCATACGAATCAACTTGTGTTGTTTCTTCAAAGACATGGTTGGAGGATCAATTTGCCAAAGAGTTCCTTGATTCCTCAGACAAGGGTAACCTTTTTAGGTTTCCAAATAGATGCAGTGTCCATGACTTTGTCTCTGACAGAAAAGAGACGTCTGAAATTGGTTTCAGCTTGTCGAAACCTTCAGTCTCAATTGTTCCCTTCGGTAGCATTATGCATGGAGATTTTAGATCTCATGACTGCTGCATCGGACGCGATCCCTTTTGCTCGTTTTCACACAAGATCACTCCAGCTTTGTATGCTGAACCAGTGGTGCAGGGATTATACAAGGATATCACAAATAATATCCTTAAATCCCAATGTTCGATCATCTCTAACTTGGTGGATGGATCATCATCGTTTAATTCAAGGGGCCTCTTTCGTTCTTCCAACCTGGACTGTGATCTCAACAGATGCGAGTCTTTCAGGTTGGGGAGCTGTATGGGGATCTCTGACAGCGCAAGGGGTTTGGGAATCTCAGGAGGCGAGATTACCAATCAATATTTTGGAACTCCGTGCGATTTTCAGAGCTCTTCAGTTCTGGCCTCTTCTGAAGAGAGAATAGTTTATTTGTTTTCAGACAGACAATGTTACGACCGTGGCATATGTCAATCATCAAGGGGGGACTCACAGTCCTCAAGCTATGAAAGAAGTATCTCGGATACTTGTATGGGCGGAATCCAGCTCCTGTCTAATTTCTGCGGTTCACATCCCAGGTGTAGACAATTGGGTAGCGGATTATCTCAGTCGCCAGACGTAACATCCGGGCGAATGGTCTCTTCATCCAGAGGTTTTTCTTCAGATTGTTCGATTCTGGGGTCTTCCAGAAATAGATCTGATGGCCTCTCATCTGAACAAGAAACTTCCCAGGTATCTGTCCAGATCCCGGGATCCTCAGGCGGAAGCAGTGGATGCGTTGTCACTTCCTTGGAATCCTGCTTATATCTTTCCGCCTCTAGTTCTTCTTCCAAGAGTAATCTCCAAAATTCTATTGGAGCGTTCATTTGTACTTCTGGTGGCTCCAGCATGGCCACACAGGTTTTGGTTTGCGGATCTCGTTCGGATGGCCAGTTGTCAACCTTGGACACTTCCATTAAGACCAGACCTTCTATCTCAAGGCCCATTTTTCCATCAGGATCTCAAATCATTAAATTTGAAGGTATGGAGATTGAACGCTTGATCCTCAGTCATAGAGGTTTCTCTGACTCAGTGATTAACACTATGTTACAGGCTCGTAAATCTGTCTCTAGGAAGATTTATTATCGAGTTTGGAAGACTTACATCTCTTGGTGTTCTTCTCATAATTTCTCCTGGCATTCTTTCAGAATTCCTAAAATTTTACGATTTCTTCAGGATGGTTTGGATAAAGGTTTGTCTGCAAGTTCTTTGAAGGGTCAAATCTCTGCTCTTTCTGTTCTTTTTCACAGAAAGATTGCTAATCTTCCTGATATTCATTGTTTTGTACAGGCTTTGTCTCGTATCAAACCTGTCATTAAGTCGATCTCTCCTCCTTGGAGTCTTAATTTGGTTTTGAAAGCTTTGCAGGCTCCTCCGTTTGAGCCTATGCATTTTCTGGACATTAAATTACTTTCCTGTAAAGTATTGTTCCTTTTAGCTATCTCTTCTGCTAGAAGAGTTTCTGAGTTATCTGCTCTTTCTTGTGAATCTCCTTTTCTGATTTTTCATCATAAGGCGGTGTTACGGACTTCTTTTCAATTTTTACCTAAGGTTGTGAATTCTAACAACATTAGTAGAGAAATTGTTGTTCCTGCATTGTGTCCTAATCCTAAGAATTCTAAGGAAAGAAAGTTACATTCTTTGGATGTAGTTAGAGCTTTGAAATACTATGTTGAAGCTACTAAAGATTTTAGGAAGACTTCCAGTCTATTTGTTATCTTTTCTGGTTCCAGGAAAGGTCAGAAGGCTTCCGCCATTTCTTTGGCATTTTGGTTAAAGTCTTTGATTCATCATGCTTATGTGGAGTCAGGTAAGTCCCCGCCTCAAAGGATTACGGCTCATTCTACTAGGTCAGTTTCTACTTCCTGGGCTTTTAGTAATGAAGCTTTGGTTGATCAGATTTGCAAAGCAGCGACTTGGTCTTCTTTGCATACTTTTACTAAATTCTACCATTTTGATGTGTTTTCTTCTTCTGAAGCAGTTTGTGGTAGAAAAGTACTTCAGGCAGCTGTTTCAGTTTGATTTGTCTGCTTATAATTTCAGTTTTTTTCATTATAAAGATTAAAACTTTTGATTTGGGTTGTGGATTATTTTTTCAGCGGAATTGGCTGTCTTTATTTTATCCCTCCCTCTCTAGTGACTCTTGCGTGGAAGTTCCACATCTTGGGTATCTGCTATCCCATACGTCACTAGCTCATGGACTCTTGCTAATTACATGAAAGAAAACATAATTTATGTAAGAACTTACCTGATAAATTAATTTCTTTCATATTAGCAAGAGTCCATGAGACCCACCCTTTTTTTGTGGTGATTATGATTTTTTTGTTTAAAGCACAATTATTCCAATTCCTTATTTTTTGATGCTTTCGCTCCTTTCTTATCACCCCACTTCTTGGCTATTCGTTAAACTGAATTGTGGGTGTGGTGAGGGGTGTATTTATAGGCATTTTAAGGTTTGGGAAACTTTGCCCCTCCTGGTAGGAATGTATCTCCCATACGTCACTAGCTCATGGACTCTTGCTAATATGAAAGAAATTAATTTATCAGGTAAGTACTTACATAAATTATGTTGTTCGGCTAGTCGCCGCAAAATAACCAAAGTTAAGAGGTTTGTTTCTCCAGGGAAAGCCCGTAATATATCTATGCATTCGGCTGACAGCCGTTAGTCAACTAGTAATATGAGGCGTTTTTAATAAACATCGCTATTAGGTTAACCTTATTATAGAATTCTGCAAATTAAAAAAGTTGTGCTTTTAGCATATCAACTTGCTAAGCCCTAACATGTTTCGCCACCAACGTGGCTTTCTGGATGTAGTCCGTGCCTTGAAGTTCTACTTGCAGGCAACTAAGGATTTTCGTCAAACATCTTCATTATTTGTTGTGTTTGCTAGAAAGCGTAGGGGTCAGAAGGGTACGGCTACCTCTCTTTCTAGTTGGCTGAGGAGTATCATCTGTGTTGCCTATGAGACTGCTGGACAGCAGCCTC
The DNA here is from genome assembly GCF_027579735.1 of Bombina bombina. Taxonomy (NCBI): domain Eukaryota; kingdom Metazoa; phylum Chordata; class Amphibia; order Anura; family Bombinatoridae; genus Bombina; species Bombina bombina. The sequence continues at coordinate 1,114,527,712 of NC_069502.1, read as the reverse complement.
CTGAACGAATTACGGCCCATTCTACCAGAGCTGTGACTTCCTCATGGGCATTTAAAAACGATGCTTCTGTTGAACAGATTTGCAAGGCTGCAACTTGGTCGTCTCTTCACACTTTTTCAAAATTTTACAAATTTGATACTTTTGCTTCGTCTGAGGCTGTTTTTGGGAGAAAGGTTCTTCAAGCTGTGGTGCCTTCCGTTTAGGTTCCTGGCTTGTCCCTCCCTTTCATCCGTGTCCTATAACTTTGGTATTGTATCCCATGAGTAAGGATGAAATCCTTGAACTCGTCATATCTTGTAAAAGAAAAGGATATTTCTTTCATGTAATTAGCAAGAGTCCATGAGCTAGTGACGTATGGGATATACATTCCTACCAGGAGGGGCAAAGTTTCCCAAACCTCAAAATGCCTACAAATACACCCCTCACCACACCCACAAATCAGTTTTACAAACTTTGCCTCCCATGGAGGTGGTGAAGTAAGTTTGTGCTAGATTCTACATTTCTTGTTGTTCTTCTCATCATTTTTCTTGGCATTCTTTTAGAATTCCTAGAATTTTACAGTTTCTCCAGGATGGTCTGGATAAAGGTTTGTCTGCAAGTTCCTTGAAAGGACAAATTTCTGCTCTTTCTGTGTTGTTTCACAGAAAGATTGCTAATCTTCCTGATATTCATTGTTTTGTTCAGGCTGTGGTTCGTATAAAACCTGTCATTAAGTCAATTTCTCCTCCTTGGAGTTTGGATTTGGTTTTGGGGGCTCTTCAAGCTCCTCCGTTTGAACCTATACATTCGCTGGATATTAAATTACTTTCTTGGAAAGTTTTGTTTCTATTGGCCATCTCTTCTGCTAGAAGAGTTTCTGAATTATCTGCTCTTTCTTGTGAGTCTCCTTTTCTGATTTTTCATCAGGATAAGGCGGTGTTGCGAACTTCATTTAAATTTTTACCTAAGGTTGTGAATTCTAACAACTTTAGTAGAGAAATTGTGGTTCCTTCATTGTGTCCTAATCCTAAGAATTCTAAGGAAAGATCGTTGCATTCTTTGGATGTAGTTAGAGCTTTGAAATATTATGTTGAAGCTACTAAAGATTTCCGAAAGACTTCTAGTCTATTTGTTATCTTTTCCAGTTCCAGGAAAGGCCAGAAGGCTTCTGCCATTTCTTTGGCATCTTGGTTAAAGTCTTTGATTCATCATGCTTATGTTGAGTCGGGTAAAACTCCGCCTCAAAGGATTTCAGCTCATTCTACTAGGTCAGTTTCTACTTCCTGGGCGTTTAGGAATGAAGCTTCGGTTGATCAGATTTGCAAAGCAGCAACTTGGTCTTCGTTGCATACTTATACTAAATTCTACCATTTTGATGTGTTTTCTACTTCTGAAGCAGTTTTTGGTAGAAAAGTACTTCAGGCAGCTGTTTCAGTTTGATTCTTCTGCTTATATTTCAGTTTTTTTCATTATAAGATTGAAAATTTATTTTGGGGTGTGGATGGTTTTTCAGCGGAATTGGCTGTCTTTATTTTTATTCCTCCCTCTCTAGTGACTCTTGCGTGGAAGTTCCACATCTTGGGTATTCATTATCCCATACGTCACTAGCTCATGGACTCTTGCTAATTACATGAAAGAAAACATAATTTATGGAAGAACTTACCTGATAAATTCATTTCTTTCATATTAGCAAGAGTCCATGAGGCCCACCCTTTTTATGGTGGTTATGATTTTTTTGTATAAAGCACAATTATTCCAATTCCTTATTTTTTATGATTTTGCACTTTTTTCTTATCACCCCACTTCTTGGCTATTCGTTAAACTGATTTGTGGGTGTGGTGAGGGGTGTATTTATAGGCATTTTGAGGTTTGGGAAACTTTGCCCCTCCTGGTAGGAATGTATATCCCATACGTCACTAGCTCATTGACTCTTGCTAATATGAAATAAATGAATTTATCAGGTAAGTTCTTACATAAATTATGTTTTATGCTTACCTGATAAATGTATTTCTTTTACGATATGAGTCCACGGCCCACGCTGTCATTTTCTAAGAAAGGTCTTTTATTTTTTTTAAACTTCAGTCACCTCTGCTCCTTGGCTTTTCCTTTCTCTTCCTAACTTCGGTCGAATGACTGGAGTGGGAGGGAAGGGAGTTGCTATATATATACAGCTCTGCTGTGAAGCTCTTTGCCTCCTCCTGCTGACCAGGAGGCGATATCCCATAAGTAAGGATGTAATCCGTGGCCTTGTCATATTGTAAAAGAAATAAAATTATCAGATAAGCATAAATTTCCTTTTTATAGCTAATCCTAATTGGCCTCAGTTTCGGGAAATAAACAGAATGATGCTGCTGAGTTTTCAATTACTTTTGCAAATCATTATTAGACAGTTTTAAGGCTATCCCTGCTACAGATATGTTTGTAATTGGCTTAAACAAATAGCGACAAAATAGTGTACTTTATACTAATATATTGACGGTGGCTATCCTTTTGTCTAGACTCAACCCTAGATTAGCTTCTCCAACTGCAGCAAGCAAGATGTTTGTCTTTAAAAATGTTTTAGACTTAGCTGATATGTTCTTAAACTAAACAACAAAAATGTCTAGCAATTACAGGGAGTGCAGAATTATTAGGCAAATGAGTATTTTGACCACATCATCCTCTTTATGCATGTTGTCTTACTCCAAGCTGTATAGGCTCTAAAGCCTACTACCAATTAAGCATATTAGGTGATGTGCATCTCTGTAATGAGAAGGGGTGTGGTCTAATGACATCAACACCCTATATCAGGTGTGCATAATTATTAGGCAACTTCCTTTCCTTTGGCAAAATGGGTCAAAAGAAGGACTTGACAGGCTCAGAAAAGTCAAAAATAGTGAGATATCTTGCAGAGGGATGCAGCACTCTTAAAATTGCAAAGCTTCTGAAGAGTGATCATCGAACAATCAAGCGTTTCATTCAAAATAGTCAACAGGGTCGCAAGAAGCGTGTGGAAAAACCAAGGCACAAAATAACTGCCCATGAACTGAGAAAAGTCAAGCGTGCAGCTGCCAAGATGCCACTTGCCACCAGTTTGGCCATATTTCAGAGCTGCAACATCACTGGAGTGTCCAAAAGCACAAGGTGTGCAATACTCAGAGACATGGCCAAGGTAAGAAAGGCTGAAAGACGACCACCACTGAACAAGACACACAAGCTGAAACGTCAAGACTGGGCCAAGAAATATCTCAAGACTGATTTTTCTAAGGTTTTATGGACTGATGAAATGAGAGTGAGTCTTGATGGGCCAGATGGATGGGCCCGTGGCTGGATTGGTAAAGGGCAGAGAGCTCCAGTCTGACTCAGACGCCAGCAAGGTGGAGGTGGAGTACTGGTTTGGGCTGGTATCATCAAAGATGAACTTGTGGGGCCTTTTCGGGTTGAGGATGGAGTCAAGCTCAACTCCCAGTCCTACTGCCAGTTTCTGGAAGACACCTTCTTCAAGCAGTGGTACAGGAAGAAGTCTGCATCCTTCAAGAAAAACATGATTTTCATGCAGGACAATGCTCCATCACACGCGTCCAAGTACTCCACAGCGTGGCTGGCAAGAAAGGGTATAAAAGAAGAAAATCTAATGACATGGCCTCCTTGTTCACCTGATCTGAACCCCATTGAGAACCTGTGGTCCATCATCAAATGTGAGATTTACAAGGAGGGAAAACAGTACACCTCTCTGAACAGTGTCTGGGAGGCTGTGGTTGCTGCTGCACGCAATGTTGATGGTGAACAGATCAAAACACTGACAGAATCCATGGATGGCAGGCTTTTGAGTGTCCTTGCAAAGAAAGGTGGCTATATTGGTCACTGATTTTTTTTGTTTTGTTTTTGAATGTCAGAAATGTATATTTGTGAATGTTGAGATGTTATATTGGTTTCACTGGTAAAAATAAATAATTGAAATGGGTATATATTTGTTTTTTGTTAAGTTGCCTAATAATTATGCACAGTAATAGTCACCTGCACACACAGATATCCCCCTAAAATAGCTATAACTAAAAACAAACTAAAAACTACTTCCAAAACTATTCAGCTTTGATATTAATGAGTTTTTTGGGTTCATTGAGAACATGGTTGTTGTTCAATAATAAAATTAATCCTCAAAAATACAACTTGCCTAATAATTCTGCACTCCCTGTATAAGGTGAGAATTGTTCCTTTTTAAAATGCTTTTAAAACATTTATTTGTATGTAGGTCTCTTGCAATTCAGTAGCTGTGTCTATGAGTTAGTGTGGCAAGTTGTTACTTTTTATATATCTCATAATAAAGAGTGGGGCAAAGAGTTGTTATTCAGCACCTGATTTTAATATTCAGCACGTTATTGCCCCCAGTGCACTTTCATCTACTACATCTTTCATGTTCTGCTATTCTGTTCAGTCTATTTATATTTGTATTAAAGTACGTTGTTAAAATGTTTGTTCATAGCTTAACCCTTTCCTGACTGAACTCATTTGTCTTGTAAACAAATAATAAAAAATGTAATTCATGCAATCGTGTAATTTCAATGATGGGATCAGGCCAGGGGGGAGTGCCTCTGATGCTAGACACGCCCTCCAGCCCGCATTCCCATTTAGCAAGCGGCTATAACTTCAGTACAGCCAAACGACTAGGAGGTTCAGTGCCATCCTTACAGCTCTAAAGCCCAGCACAATTAGAAAGGCATGGAACGTCCTAACGGCGGGAAGGGGTTAAATGGACAGTAATAACACTGAGGTTTTTATATAAAATGTTTAGTTTGTAATGAAACAACTTTGCAATATATTTTTTGCATTTATACTTTGTATTCTTTTTTCAGAGTAACACAATTCCAGATCACAAACAAAAAATATCTGCATTAAAAATCACTGCAGAAGCAATCAAATATTGTAAAATATTATCACATTCTCCTTTCACCTTTTCTATTTGCCCTTAAAAAACAGCAACAAAAAAAACCTTAGCAATATATTTTCATATTTTTTTTGCCCCTTTTTTCATTTAATTTTTAGCAATTCCTAATTCTCACAACTTGGAAAGCACCCTGCTGACTTTTCAAGGATAACCCTGCTACATGTATGTTCCTCATTGACTTTATCAGTTAACAACTGAAAAACAATGCACTCTATACTAACTTTATGACTGTGATTAACTTTGTTGTCTGCAGACTGAAGCCCACATTGGTTCTTCCAAATAAGGCAATTGGTAGGTGGAGTTTGTGTTTTGAAGAATAACTGCAGTAAAAAAGATGTTAGTTTGTTTTTAAAAAAATATGATTTGGCTGATAAGTTATTTTATTGCAACACAACAGAAATGTCCTGTAATAACCAGGTGTTTACTGTCCCTTTAGTGAGACAATAAAGGCATTATAATTAAGCACTGCATTGAAAAGAAAATATTTAAAGTGATATGAAACACAATTTGTTTTGTCTTTCGTGATTCAGATAAATCATGCTTTTTTAAGCAACTTTTTAATTTACTCCTATTATGAATTTTTCTTTGTTTGGTATCTTTATTTGAAAAAGCAGGAATGTAAGCTTAGGAGCCAGCAATCAGCAAGCGCTACCCAGGTGCTGAACCAAAAATAGGTTTCATATCCCTTTAAGTGTGTAATCCGTAATTTTGTTAATAAAGCCTTTAATAGCTTTTTTTTGTGCTGTGGTCAGTTAGGGGTAGATATGAAGAATGATTTATTGCACTCATCAAGCAGTCACAGGCTCTGAATCCTGCAGAATGCACTTTAGCCTTTCTGCGGCAGTGTTAAAACCATAATTTTAAGAGGTAAATTAAATTAAACACAGGCAAAAATTAACGAACGTGAACCTTTTTTTCCTTCTTAATATAAGGTGAGTCCACGGCTTCATTCTTTGCTGTTGGGAAATACTGAACCTGGCCACCAGGAGGACGCAAAGACACCCCAGTCACTTCCCCTACCCCCCAGTCATTCTTTGCCTTTCGTCACAGGAGGATGGCAGAGAAGTGTTAGAAGATTTTGGAGTTGTTCCTCATGAGGGGTATCTGCCCTTCGATATGGGATTGAAGTTTTATGTAGTCTTGTCAGCCTCTCAGTGAGAGCATTGATGAAAGTTAGAGTCTGGAGATGCAGGGAGAGTCTTTCTGTGAACCCATCCAGACTGCCTGCTGTTAGCTCCTTAAGCAATCAGTGTTGACGAGTTTCACTGCCTGCTTTTTCTTCACTCAAGTCCATGTCAGGAGCAATGCTACAAGACTGTCACACTTGAGGCTTTGTTTCGGATTCCACAGCATGGTTTCTGGTAAGATCGTTTCAATTTTTACATATGTTGAGAACGCTGAAGACAGGGTCACAGTGTGACTCCTTTTATCTTAATAGAATCTTGGGTTATTGAACAGTGGGGATAATTCAAACATGATGCTTTGATTATATGCTGCTTTATGTGAGAGATTTATTGGGCTCATAGACTGTTTGTTTGTTTGTTTGTTTGTTTGTTATGCTGTAATGGAACACACAGGTTTTTACTTTCACTTTGAACGCTTCGCAGCTTGTAGCTTGGCACGCTTTTTCTCATAGCAGGGGCCTGCCTTGTGCACCTTGTGACTGGGAAAGGTCACACTTTCGTTTTCTCTTTTCTGACTGAGCTATCTGTCGGAGATGTTTGTTAATCTGTTTGCCTCTAGGAGGTGGTGTGTGCCCCAGCCTTTGGGAGTATAAAGGTGCCTGTTTTTGTGAGAAATAAAGAGATTGTTTTATTCTGTGTCCTACTGTCATTAGCGCAAGCTATGGAGGATTCTGATATTCTTGAGGGTACTGCCTCTATTCCTAATAGTAATACCTGACTATATTGCCTTGGTATGCCCGCACTCTCAACTATGTTCCATATGCATCAACAAGGTTATTATGTCTAAGAAGGTTAACCCCTTTAGTACCACTGAGCCGTCCACCTCTGAGGACTCACTGTCCCATGAGATGCATACTCATCAGTCATCTCCCTCCTTCACATGCAGCTTCCCGTAGCACGCCTGATCCTCCATCTGGAGGGAGCCTTTTACCATCAGACTTTACCGCTCAGTTGAAGACGGCGGTGTCTGAGGCCCTTAGTGCTTTACCTCGCCCTGCCAAGCGAAATGTTAAACGTAGCTCTCCTGTCCAGGGGTCATCCAGTGATTTATTGGATTTGTCTGTTTTTCAATTATCCAAGGATGGGGTCACACTGAGTCTTCAGAGGGTGAACTTTCTGGATCAAAGTCTGCTACCTCTAGGCCTCAGTCTGCGGAGGAACCAGCCTTTAGATTGAACTTACGTTTTCTTCTAAAGGGGGTTCTGTCTACATTAGAGGTTCCAGAAGCCAAGTTGCCTGATGAACCTTTGATCCCTAAATTAGACAGACTGTACGAGGACAGGGTAGTGCCACTAACCTTTCCTGTATCTGTAAAAATGGCAAACGTTATTAAGAATGAGTGGGATAGAATTTGGTCTTCCTTTACCCCTTCGTCTGCCTTTAAAAATTATTCCCGGTCCCGAACTCTCAACTAGAGTTGTGGGGTTCTGTCCCTAAAGTGGATGTCGCTATCTCCACGCTAGCCAAGCGTACTACTATCCCACTTGAGGATAGCTCGTCGTTCAGAGAGCCGATGGATAAGAAGATGGAAACTTTTCTCAGAAAAATGTTTCAGCATACAGGATACTTGTTTCATCCGGCAGCGGCTGTTGCCTTGGTTGCTGGAGCTGCGGTCTTCTGGTGCGAAACCTTAGTGGATTTGATCGAGGTGGAGGGTCCCCTCGACGTCATCCAAGAAAGAATTAAAGCCTGAATGCTAAGATTTCTGGTTTTTCAGTATAGACCCGTCGGGCGCTCTGGCTGAAGTCCTGGTCTGCGGACATGACTTCTATGTCTAGACTACTTTGCCTTCCCTTTAAGGGGAATATTTTATTTGATCCAGGCCTGGACTCTATTATCTCCACGGTTTCAAGGGGGGGTGGGTGGGTTGGCAAGGGTGCCTTCCTACCTCAGAATAAAAAGAACAAGTCTAAAGGACAAGGATCTAATTTTCGTTCCTTTCGTTTTGAGAAGTCCCAACAGCAGCAGTCCTCCTCTAAGCCTGAGCAAACCAAGAGCACTTGGAAGCCGGCTCAATCCTGGAATAAATCCAAGCAGAACAAGAAGCCCCGCCAGGACCAAGTCGGCATAAAGGAGCGGTCCCCGATCTGGCGCTGGATCGTGTAGGGGGCAGACTGTCACTGTTTTCAGACGCTTGGTTCAGGGACGGTCATAGCTCAGGGATACAAGATAGGTTTCAAGTCTCATCCACCCAAGGGCAGATTTCTCCTCTTAAGCCTGTCTTTAAAACCAGAAAAGAGGGAAGCCTTTCTGAGGTGCGTGCTGTATATGTCCTCCTTAGGGGTCATTGTCCCGGTTCCTATCGCAGAAAGAGATTTGGGATACTTTTCAAACCTGTTCATGGTCCTCAAGAAGGAGTGAACTTTCCGCCCGATTCTCGACCCAAAGTGCTTAAACAGGTTTCTAAATGCCCCCTCGTTCAAGATGGAGACAATAAGGTCCATCCTGCCTCTAGTTCAGGAAGGACAGTTCATGACCACTATAGATCTGAAGAATGTCTACATTCACGTTCCAATCCACCAGGACCACTTCCAATTCCTAAGATTTGCGTTCCTGGATCAGCACTTACAATTCATTGCACTTCCGTTTGGTTTAGCTACTGCTCCAAGAATCTTTACAAAGGTTCTATCTAGGGTCTCTCCTGGCCTTCGCAAGAACCCGAGGTATAGCAGAAGCTCTCTACTTGGACGACATTCTGGTTCTTTTCATCTGGTGGAGTACCATTCGGTATCTCTACTCTCTCTTCTTCGATCTCATGGATGGAAGAAAACCTTAGAAAAGAGTTCTCTTATTCCAAGCACAAAGGTAGAATTCCTGGGTACTATAATACTCAATATCCATGAGGATATTTCTAATAGACCAGAGACGTTGCAAACTAGCTTCAGCATGTCTTACCCTCCTGACCTCCTTATGGCCATCTGTGGCTCAGTGTATGGAGGTAATTGGTTTCATGGTGTCCAGCATGGACATAATCCCTTTGCCAGGTTCTGTCTCAAACCATTACAGCTGTGCATGCTGAGGCAGTGCAGCGATGATCATTCGGATCTGTCTTAACAGATTTCCCTTGACAGCTGGTCGAGAGAATTGCTCTCTTGGTGGCTCTGTCCAGATCATCTGTCCCAAGGAGCATCCTTTCTAAGACCATCCTGGGAGATTGTGACTACGGACGCAAGTCTATCAGGATGGGGAGCTGTTTGGGGTGCCAAGAAGGCACAGGGCCTGTGGTCTCCCTCCCGATCAACATTCTGCAACTTTGAGCAATCTACAATGCTTTGAAATGCTTGGCCTCTTCTGAGTTCATCCCGGTTTATCAGATTCCAATCAGACAATATAACATCAGTGGCTTACATCATCCATCAGGGGGGAATCAGAAGCTTCCTAGCAATGAGGGAAGTATCTCGGATTCTGGAGTGGACGAAGGCCCACAGCTATTCACTGTCAGCGATCCACATTCCGGGTGTGGACAACTGGGAAGCGGATTTTCTCAGCAGACAATCCTTTTATCCGGGGGAATGGTCTCTCCATCCTGACGATCTCATGGCGTCTTGTCTCAATACCAAGCTACTCAGATATGGGTCGAGGTCCAGGGATCCTCAGGCGGACCTAATAGATGCATTAGCAGTGCCATAGAGGTTCAGTCTAATCTAATTTTTCCCGCTGTTACCACTCCTTCCTTGTGTAGTGGCCAGCATCATGTGGGAGCAAGCGTAATACTGATTGCTTCACCGTGGCCGTGAAGGATGTGGTTCGCGGATCTTTTGAGGATGTCATCTTCTCCTCCATGGAGGTTACCATTGTCACAGGGATCTGCTGGAACATGGTCCTTTTGTTCATCAAAATCTAGTTTCTCTGAGGCTAACTGCATGGAGATTGAACGCTTAGTCCTTGCCAAGAGAGGGTTTTCTGAGAGAGTTATTGATACTCTCATCCAAGCTTGTAAGACAGTTACTCGTTGCATCTATCATAAGGTGTGGAGAACCTATTTATTCTGATGTGAAGAGTGTGGATTTCCCTGGCATAAAGTTAAGGTTGCCAGGATTCTATTGTTTCTCCAGGATGGACTGGAGAAGGGTCTTTCGGCCAGTTCCCTGAGGGGACAGATTTCGGCCCTGTCTGTTTTACTGCACAAGAGGCTCTCAGAGCTTCCAGATGTACAGTTTTTTTGTTAAGGCTCAGATTAGGATCAGACCTGTGTTCAGATCTAAGGCTCCTCCTTGGAGTCTGAATCTGGTTCTTAAGGTTTTGCAACGAGCTTCTATTGAGCCTATGCTTGAAATTGACATGAAGTTGTTGTCCTGGAAGGTTCTTTTTCTATTGGCTATTGCTTCTGCGCACAGGGTTTCTGAGATTGCCGCTCTGCAATGTGAGCCTTCTTATCTGGTGTTCCACTCTGATGAGGCTGTCCTACATACTAAGTTATGGTTTCTCCCTAAGGTTGTGTCAAGCTGCAACATCAATCAAGAGATTGTGGTTCCTTCCTTTGTGTCCTAATCCTCCTCCTTCGAAGGAACGTTTGCTTCATAATTTGGACGTGGTTTGTGCCTTGAAGTTTTATCTTCAGGCTACTAAGGATTTTAGACAAACTTCTTCCTTGTTTGTTGCCTATTCTGGGAAGCGTAAGGGTCAGAAGGTCTCTTCGACTTCTTTATCGTTTTGGTTAAGGAGTGTTATCCGCTTAGCTTATGAGACAGCGGGACATAAACCTCCTCAGAGAATTACGGCTCATTCTACTAGAGCAGTGGCTTCCTCTTGGGCCTTTAAAGGGACATTATACACTCATTTTTTCTTTTCATAAATGTTTTGTAGATGATCTATTTATATAGCCCATAAAGTTTTTTTTTTTTAAATAAATGTATAGTTTTGCTTATTTTTAAATAACATTGCTCTGATTTTCAGACTCCTAACCAAGCCCCAAAGTTTTATGTGAATACTGTCAGCTACCATCTCCAGCTTGCTCCTGTTTGTGTAAAGGGTCTTTTCATATGCAAAAGAAGGTGGAGGGGGGGGGAGTGTCTTATTTGCCACTTGCAGTGGGCTTTCCAACTACCTTTTTATATCAGTATCTGTGCATCTTATTCTTTATAGTAGTGTCTATTACATGCAGTTATATGAAAATGAGTGTATACTGTCCCTTTAAGAATGAGGCCTCTATGGATCAGATTTGTAAGGCGGCACCTGGTCCTCCTTACATACTTTTTCAAAATTTTACAAGTTTGATGTTTTTGCTTCAGCTGAACCCCCCCCCCCCCCCGCCCTGTGTTCTCTGATGGGCGGCCCCCTAAATTATATTTTTCTTCTGGCACCTTTTATACCCTGATATTTCTCCTACTGTTCCTTGTTCCCTCGGCAGAATGACTGGGGGATAGGGGAAGTGGGAGAGGTATTTAAGCCTTTGGCTGGGGTGTCTTTGCCTCCTCCTGGTGGCCAGGTTCAGTATTTCCCAACAGTAAGGAATGAAGCCGTGGACTCTCCTTATACAGAAGGAAATTTAATTATCTGGTAAGCATAATTTTATGTTGTGTTTTTTTTTTGGGCGGAGATTAAATTTAAAGGAACCTAAAACACCTTGTAGTTACAAGACACTTCTGTTGTATGTAAAATACATTGTTTTGCAGTTGTTATCAGTTAAAGCCAATTAGGGACATGTATGTAGCAGAGTTAGCCTTATAAAGTCAGCCAATGCATTTCAAGTTTTGAGAATTAGAAAATACTTCATTTTCAGAGTTAAATTACCTTAAAATGGTGCAAATCTCAACATGTTTACTTCCCTTTAAAATTGCTACATAAAATGCTTTATTATACATTTAAAAAACAAAACCCTGCCATATACTTTCATTATTTATTTTGCTCCCCTTTTTTGTAATGTAACTCTGGAGCCTGTGGGCTTTCCAATGCTGAGAATTGCAAGTGCACCCTTTCAGACTTTACAGGGTAAAAGACTGAATGATATCTGTAGATGGGATAAGCTACGTAACTGCTAAGTTTGGCTAACAAGATGATAGTGGCAAGCCTTCTCTACTCCAGTAACAAGTCGGCATTAGCTCCTCCAAGTAAAGCAAATGGTGGTAGGAGTTTGGCCATTAAAAAATCAATTGCAGCAAACAAGATGTTAATGTATTCAGGAAATGTTCACACTTGACTAATATGTTAATTTATTGCAATACCGCAAACATTGCAAGGTCTTTATGTACTTTAATGCCCTTTTACAAGGAATTAATTTACTTCCTTATGCTCCTATTTAGATTAGAGTTAATTGCTGGGATTTAGTAACCTGTGTACAGACAGTGTTGTCATAGAGAGAACCTGTCCACTTGCCTTTGGGGCCTTCAGAGCATAATTGGCTGCTGGAAGTTAAGTTTGCACAAGTGACCCGGCCCTCTGCTCTTGTGCACCCAATTGTGCAAGAGCAGGGCTTGTCGTTCATTTCAGATAAACGAGTCTGAAGTCATAATTCGACATTCATGATTTAGACAGAGCATACAATTTTAAACAACTTTCCAATTAATTATATTAATTTTCTTCCTTCTCTTGTTATCCTTTGCTGAAATGTTTATCTAGGTAAGCTCAGGAGCTGCAACGAACCTAGGTGTTTTATTTATTTATTTTATATATATATATATATATATATATATATATATATATATAGTCTTACTCTGACACACAAAGCCCTCAATTGCACTTCTCCCCCCCCCCCCCCCCCACATCTCAGACCTTGTCTCCAGATACTCTCCCTCCCGTCCCCTTCGCTCCGCTCATGATCTCCTGCTCTCCTCCTCTCTTGTTGCCTCCTCACATTTCCGTCTTCAAGATTTCTCCTGATTGGCTCCCATCTTATGGAACTCTCTGCCTCGCTCCACAAGAATCTCCCCTAGTTTTAAAAGCTTCAAGTGCTCCCTGAAGACTTTACTATTCAGGGACGCTTACAACCTGCACTAACCTTCCTATCTCCACTGCTATCCCCTAAAACCCCATAGCATGTAAGCCTATGACCTCAGCTGTTTGTAGTTCATCTTCATAAGAGCCGAATACAACAGTGCATCTCTCGACAGGACCCTCTCTCCCCATTTGATACCTGTAATCGTTTTTATATACCACCTATGTTCATAGCGCTGCGGAACCTGTTGGCGCTCTACAAATTCCTTATAATAATAATAATAATAAACACACACACACCGATTGTCGTTGGCTCACATGTGTTCAGTTAGAAACCAGTAGTGCATTGCTGCTCCTTCAACAAATACCAAAAGAATGAAGCAAAGTTGATAATAAAAGTAAACTGGAAATTTGTTTTAAAATTGTAAATTCTACCTAAATCATGAAAGAGAAAGTTTTGGGGTTTCATGTCCCTTTAAGTTTCGGTTAAAGGTTTGCATGAGTGAGCCTGTTCCAAGTCACCACATCAGCTGCCTTTGCAGCTTTATAATTGGAGGCCAATACGTAACCCCCTCTTTCTAACACATATTCTGTAATGTTCCATCACATCTAAGGACAGCTTGGTAGTTTTCTGTAGCTGCTTTCACTTTCATTAAAAATATTTAGTAGTCTCAGAGCCTTTGTTAAATAAAACAAATTTTATGTTTATGGTAATTTATTCCTTTTGCAACAAATATTGATATCCGCGTCTCCTTATTACTGTGTTTGCAGATGAAAATACTTTTACTGATGATTAAATTGGTTGTAGTTAGACAAGCCATTAGCGCGCTTTCAGTTGAGTTGCTGCAACTGAAATAGAATTGTGCCAGGCATTATAAGCCATAAATAATTCACATGTCATAAAAAAAGGAAAAAAACATTCTTATGTATAGCAAAATCTAGCTATTTATTCCATTTAAATGAATTTAATCTACCCTCTGAGCACTGATACAGAGAGAGAAACTACTTAAAGGGACAGTAAAGTCATAATTAGACATTTATGATTTAGATAGAGCATACAATTTAATCAACTTTCCAATTTACAATTTTTTTAATTGGCTTCCTTCTCTAGTTATCCTTTGCTGAAGTGTTTATCTAGGAAAGCTCAGGAGCAGCAGAGAACCTGCTGATTGGTGGCTGCATATAAATACTGATTGTCGTTGGCTCACCGATGTGTTCAGTTACAAACCACTAGTGCATTGCTGCTCCTTCAACAAATGATACCAAAAGAATGAAGCAAAGTTGATAATAAAAGTAAACGGGAAAGTTGTTTAAAATTGTATGTTCTACCTCCTCATCATGAAAGTTGGGTTTCATTTTCTTTTTAAGAGTTGTTCATATATGATGTAAATGTGATTCTACCGAATCATGGTCTAATAAATGTACAAATATATCTTAAAGGGACATTGTACACTAGGTTTTTCTTTATAGATGATCCATTTATATAGCCCACCTGGGAGTGTTTTTGTAACAATGTATAGTTTTGGTTATTTTTAAATAACATTGCTCTGATTTTCAGAATTCTAAGCAAGCCCCAAAGTATCAGATGTAGACTGATGTCTGTAGATTCCTGTTTGTGTAGTGTGCCTTCTCATATACAGGGGAGGGGGGGAGGGTCTGCTTTCCCTGCTTTCTCATCCCTTTTCAGTGGGTGTCCCAGCCTAACCTCATCAACAGTGCTAAACTAGGAGCTTCTAAGTAAGTTTTAAAAGGCTTTATACTGGATTTTTATATTAGTATCTGTGCATATTCTTCTTTATACTAGTCTCTATAAAATGCAGTTATATGAAAATTAATGTATACTGTCCCTTTAACAAGTCACTTAAAAGTATATAAAACACATTTTTTGTCTTTCATGATTCAGAGAGAGCCTGCTATTGTAAACAAGATTCAAGTTTATTTCTATAACCCAATTTGCTTTTTTTTGTTGTCCTTTGTTGAAAAGAAGACCTAAGTAGGCTCAGAAGCAACAATGCACTACTGGGAGCAAGCTGCTGATGGGTGGCTGTACATATATGCCTGTCGCAATTGCGTAGACCTACCACTGCCTGCACTGATATCGTGAGTGTGACGTGATGCTTCACTAATGTCTCTGACTACAGGGGTTAGTCTGTTTTACCCATTGGTGTTTGTGTGTGTGTGTATGTATGTATGTATGTATGTGACTGTGTGTGTGTATGTATGTGTATGTTTGTGGTACCAGCAAATTACAGACCTTGTTACTACAGCAAGGGGGGGCTGGACCATGTCACAGACTACTGTGGTCACTTTATAAAGTACTTGGGCGGGTAGGGTCAGGCCAGCCATCTCACTGGCAGATTACAGACTGTGTCACTGACTCACTATATACAGTATTGGTGGGTTGAACAGTGTCACTATATACAGTAATTGGGGGGTCAGACCATCTCACAGACTGTGGGCACAGGGTACCTCCTTTTGCAGACGTAATCTGATTCACATTTTTTTTCTGTGTTAAATGTTAAAAAAAAAAAAAAAAAAAAAAAAAAAAAAAGAAATGTATCAAATTCACTTTTTTTGGGGTGGGGGGGCCCTTCTTAGATTCTTGCACCTGGGCCCTGTGAATTCTAGTTACGCCTCTGATGCCTGTCATCAATGGCTCACCTGATGTGTTCAGCTAGCTCCAAGTAGTGCATTGCTGCTCCTTCAAGCAAATTGGATCATATAAGTAAATTTGGAAAGTTGTTTAAAATTGTATGTTCTATCTGAATCGTGAAAGAAAGAAACATGGGTTTCATGTTCCTATTTAAAGGGATGTTAATGTCAGCATTTTATTCCCTATAAAGGACCAGATTACGAGGGGTGTGTTTACATTTACACGCAATTAAAAAGGGGTTTATCGCAGGTGCTTACGCACATCGGGTTTACCGCTCGTATTACAAGTTGAAAGTTAATGCTATCACTTGAGTACAATCGCATTTTACTCTTGAATGATTACCACGTCCTCAGAGCTGTGGTTAACTGTTTTGCGAAACAAAAAAGTGTCACAAAACACGTCAAAAATACATTACAAAGTACAGTTACACTCGTAACACCATCTAATAAAAATGATTTAAAAGATATTGCACAAAACATTTAAGGGCTCAAAGATATAAGGTCTCAGGTGTTAGAAAAAAAGAATGCAATGGGTCTTAACATTGAGATAGATACATTTTCTAATTATGTGTGTGTGTATATGCACACTAGCTGTTGCCCGCGGATTTTCTGATTTGTCAAAAAAAATAGCGAAAAACTCAACTACTCACGACGTGTGCCCTGACGTGTGTGCCTGTTCGGGTTGCACACTCGCTGACATTAACTTCTTGAGTTTTCGTTAATTCTCTGTGTTTCTTGTAATCTAAATACCAATTTTTGTGTCTATAACATCATTCCCCCCCCCCCCCCTTAAAGGGACACTGAACCCAAATTTTTTATTTCATGATTCAGATAGAGCATGCAATTTTAAGCAACTTTCTAATTTACTCCTATTATCAAATTTTCTTCATTCTCTTGGAATATTTATTTGAAAAGCAAGAATGTGATTTTAGAAGCCGGCCCATTTTTGGTGAACAACCTGGGTTGTTGCTGATTGGTGGATAAATTCACCCACCAATAAACAAGTGCTGTCCATCGTACTAAACCAAAAATTGGCTGGCTCCTTAGCTTAGATGCCTTCTTTTTTAAATAAAGATAGCAAGAGATCGAAGAAAATTTGATAATAGGAGTAAATTAGAAAGTTGCTTAAAATTGCATGCTCTATCTGAATCACGAAAGAAAAAAATTTGGGTTCATTGTCCCTTTAAGTGGATTTTGGGGAAATGGTAAAACATGTGTTTATTTTTAAAGGAGAATCTAAATACAAATTTTCACGTCTGTAACATTGTCAGTTTTTGAGATATTGGTATCCTCATAAATCAGCCCCCTCCCCCTTTTGACCCCCCTTAGGTGGATTTTGGGGAAATGGTAAAACATGTTTATTTTTCAAGGAGAATCTAAATACCAATTTTCACGTCTGTAACATCTTTGGTTTTTGAGATATAAGTATCCTCATATATCAGCCCCCCCTTTTGACCCCCCTTAAGTGAATTCCGTGAAATGGTAAAACACGTGTTTCTTTATTCTCTAAGGAGAATCTAAATACCAAATTTCACTTCTGTAACATTGTCGATTTTTGAGATATGGGTATCCTCATAAATCAGCCCCCCCCCCCTCATTTGACCCCCCCTTAAGTGGATTTTGGGGAAATGGTAAAACACAGGTTTTTTTGTTTTTCAAGGAGAATCTAAATACCAATTTCTCTTGTTAAGTGTATCCAGTCCACGGATCATCCATTACTTGTGGGATATTCTCCTTCCCAACAGGAAGTTGCAAGAGGATCACCCACAGCAGAGCTGCTATATAGCTCCTCCCCTCACTGCCATATCCAGTCATTCTCTTGCAACTCTCAACAAAGATGGACGTAGTAAGAGGAGAGTGGTGTATTATAGTTAGTCTTTTAACTTCAATCAAAAGTTTGTTATTTTTAAATGGTACCGGAGTGTACTGTTTCATCTCAGGCAGCATTAGAAGAAGAATCTGCCTGTGATTTCTATGATCTTAGCAGAAGTAACTAAGATCCATTGCTGTTCTCACATATTCTGAGGAGTGAGGTAACTTCAGAGGGGGAATAGCGTGCAGGTTTTCCTGTAATAAGGTATGTGCAGTTAACATATTTCTAGGGATGGAATTTGCTAGAAAAATGCTGCAGATACCGGATTAATGTAAGTTAAGCCTTAAATGCAGTGATTTAATAGCGACTGGTATCAGGCTTATTAACAGAGATACATACTCTTATAAAAGTGTAATATAAAACGTTTCCTGGCATGTTAATCGTTTTTATATATGTTTGGTGACAAAACTTATTGGGGCCTAGTTTTTTTCCACATGGCTGGCTTGATTTTTGCCTAGTAACAGGCTTTCCACTGTTGCAATATGAGTGGGAAGGGCCTATTTTAGTGCTTTTCTGTGCAGATAAAAATACTGACAGAGACATTCAGCTTCCCTCTGCATGATACAGGACATCTCTGAAGGGCTCAAAAGGCTTCAAAGTCGTGTTTGAGGAGGGTAACAATCACAGTAGACTGTGGCAGTTGTTGTGACTGTGTTTAAAAAACGTTTTTGTCATTTATTATTCTGTTTTTGTTATTAAGGGGTTAATCATCCATTTGCAAGTGGGTGCAATGCTCTGCTGACTTGTTACATACACTGTAAAAATTTTGTTAGTGTAACTGCCTTTTTTCACTGTTATTTCAAATTTTGTCAAAATTTGTTTCTCTTAAAGGCACAGTAACGTTTTTTTATATTGCTTGTTAACTTGCTTTAAAGTGTTTTCCAAGCTTGCTAGTCTCATTGCTAGTCTGTACAAACATGTCTGAAACAGAGGATACTTGTTCATTATGTTTAAAAGCCATGGTGGAGCCCCATAGGAGAATGTGTACTAAATGTATTGATTTCACCTTAAACAGTAAAGATCAGTCTTTATCTATAAAATAATTGTCACCAGAGGGGTCTGTCGAGGGGGAAGTTATGCCGACTAACTCTCCCCACGTGTCGGACCCTTCGCCTCCCGCTCAAGGGACGCATGCTAATATGGCGCAAGTACATCAGGGACGCCCATAGTGATTACTTTGCAGTACATGGCTGCAATCATGAATAATACCCTGTCAGAGGTATTATCCAGATTGCCTGAATTGAGAGGCAAGTGCGATAGCTCTGGGCTTGGACGAGATACAGAGCGTGTAGATGCTGTAAGAGCCATGTCTGATACTGCGTCACAATATGCAGAACCTGAGGACGGAGAGCTTCAGTCTGTGGGTGACGTCTCTGAATCGGGGAGACCTGATTCAGAGATTTCTAATTTTAAATTTAAGCTTGAGAATCTCCGTGTATTGCTTGGGGAGGTATTAGCTGCTCTGAATGACTGTGACACAATTGCAGTGCCAGAGAAATTGTGTAGGCTGGATAAATACTATGCAGTGCCGGTGAGTACTGATGTTTTTCCAATACCTAAAAGGCTTACAGAAATTATTAGTAAGGAGTGGGATAGGCCCGGTGTGCCCTTTTCCCCACCTCCTATATTTAGAAAAATGTTTCCCATAGATGCCACTACACGGGACTTATGGCAGACTGTCCCTAAGGTGGAGGGAGCAGTTTCTACTTTAGCAAAGCGTACCACTATCCCGGTTGAGGACAGTTGTGCTTTTTCAGATCCAATGGATAAATTATTGGAGGGTTACCTTAAGAAAATGTTTATTCAACAAGGTTTTATTTTACAGCCCCTTGCATGCATTGCGCCTGTCACTGCTGCGGCGGCATTCTGGTTTGAGGCCCTGGAAGAGGCCATCCATACAGCTCCATTGACTGAAATTGTTGACAAGCTTAGAACTCTTAAGCTAGCTAACTCATTTGTTTCTGATGCCATTGTTCATTTGACTAAACTAACGGCTAAGATTTCTGGATTCGCCATCC
This sequence comes from Bombina bombina, assembly GCF_027579735.1. Lineage (NCBI taxonomy): Eukaryota > Metazoa > Chordata > Amphibia > Anura > Bombinatoridae > Bombina > Bombina bombina. The sequence continues at coordinate 1,114,508,209 of NC_069502.1, read as the reverse complement.
AGGCGCGTAGGGCGCTATGGCTCAAATCCTGGTCAGCTGATGTGACTTCAAAGTCTAAATTACTCAACATTCCTTTCAAGCGGCAGACCTTATTCGGGCCTGGTTTGAAAGAAATTATTGCTGACATTACTGGAGGTAAGGGTCATACCCTTCCTCAGGACAGGGCCAAATCAAAGGCCAAACAGTCTAATTTTCGTGCCTTTTGAAATTTCAAGGCAGGTGCAGCATCAACTTCCTCTGCTTCAAAACAAGAGAGAACTTTTGCTCAATCCAAACAGGCCTGGAAACCTAACCAGTCCTGGAACAAGGGCAAGCAGGCCAGAAAGCCTGCTGCTGCCTCTAAGACAGCATGAAGGAGCGGCCCCCTATCCAACAACGGATCTAGTAGGGGGCAGACTCTCTCTCTCTCTTCGCCCAGGCGTGGGCAAGAGATGTTCAGGATCCCTGGGCGTTGGAGATCATATCTCAGGGATATCTTCTGGTCTTCAAAGCTTCTCCTCCACAAGGGAGATTTCACCTTTCAAGATTATCTGCAAACCAGATAAAGAAAGAGGCATTTCTAAGCTGCGTACAAGATCTCCTTGTAATGGGAGTGATCCATCCAGTTCCGCGGACGGAACAGGGACAGGGGTTTTATTCAAATCTGTTTGTGGTTCCCAAAAAAAGAGGGAACCTTCAGACCAATTTTGGATTTAAAGATCCTAAACAAATTCCTCAGAGTTCCGTCATTCAAGATGGAAACTATTCGAACCATTTTACCCATGATCCAAGAGGGTCAGTACATGACCACAGTGGACTTAAAGGATGCCTACCTTCACATTCCGATTCACAAGAATCATCATCCGTTCCTGAGGTTTGCCTTTCTAGACAGGCATTACCAATTTGTAGCTCTTCCATTCGGGTTGGCTACAGCCCCAAGAATTTTTACAAAGGTTCTGGGCTCACTTCTGGCGGTCCTAAGACCGCGAGGCATAGCGGTGGCTCCTTACCTGGACGATATCCTGATACAGGCGTCAAGCTTTCAAATTGCCAAATCTCATACAGAGATAGTTCTGGCATTCCTGAGGTCGCATGGGTGGAAAGTGAACGAAGAAAAGAGTTCTCGATCTCCTCTCACGAGGGTTTCCTTCCTAGGGACTCTAATAGATTCTGTAGAAATGAAAATTTACCTGACGGAGTCCAGGTTATCAAAACTTCTAAATGCTTGCCGTGTTCTTCACTCCATTCCGTGCCCCACGGTGGCTCAGTGCATGGAAGTAATCGGCTTAATGGTAGCGGTGATGGACATAGTGCCATTCACGCGCCTGCATCTCAGACCGCTGCAATTATGCATGCTCAGTCAGTGGAATGGGGATTACACAGATTTGTCCCCTCTACTAAATCTGGATCAGGAAACCAGAGATTCTCTTCTCTGGTGGTTATCTCGGGCCCATCTGTCCAAGGGTATGATTTTTCGCAGACCAGATTGGACAATTGTAACAACAGATGCCAGCCTTCTAGGTTGGGGTGCAGTCTGGAACTCCCTGAAGGCTCAGGGTTCATAGACTCAGGAGGAGAAACTCCTCCCAATAAATATTCTGGAGTTAAGAGCATTATTCAATGCTCTTCTGGCTTGGCCTCAGCTAGCAACACTGAGGTTCATCAGATTTCAGTCGGACAACATCACAACTGTGGCTTACATCAACCATCAAGGGGGAACCAGGAGTTCCCTAGCGATGTCAGAAGTCTCCAAGATAATTTGCTGGGCAGAGACTCACTCTTGCCACCTGTCAGCGATCCATATCCCAGGTGTAGAGAACTGGGAGGCGGATTTTCTAAGTCGTCAGACTTTTCATCCGGGGGAATGGGAACTCCATCCGGAGGTGTTTGCTCAATTTGTTCTCCGTTGGTGCAAACCAGAATTGGATCTCATGATGTCTCGCCAGAACGCCAAGCTTCCTTGTTACGGATCCAGGTCCAGGGACCCAGAAGCGGCACTGATAGATGCTCTAGCAGCGCCTTGGTTCTTCAACCTGGCTTATGTGTTTCCACTGTTTCCTCTGCTCCCTCGTCTGATTGCCAAAATCAAACAGGAAAGAGCATCAGTGATATTGATAGCGCCTGCGTGGCCACGCAGGACCTGGTATGCAGACCTAGTGGACATGTCATCCTTTCCACCATGGATTCTGCCTCTGAGACAAGACCTTCTAATACAAGGTCCTTTCAATCATCCGAATCTACTTTCTCTGAGACTGACTGCATGGAGATTGATCGCTTGATCCTATCAAAGCGTGGCTTCTCAGAGTCAGTAATTGATACCTTAATACAGGCACGAAAGCCTGTCACCAGGAAAATTTACCACAAGATATGGCGTAGATATCTTCATTGGGGTGAATCCAAGAATTACTCATGGAGTAGGGTTAGGATTCCTAGGATATTGTCCTTCCTCCAAGAGGGTTTGGACAAAGGATTATCAGCTAGTTCTTTAAAGGGACAGATTTCTGCTCTGTCTATTCTTTTACACAAGCATCTGGCAGAAGTTCCAGACGTTCAGGCATTTTGTCAGGCTTTAGTTAGATTTCAGCCTGTGTTTAAACCTGTTGCTCCTCCATGGAGCTTAAACTTGGTTCTTAAAGTTCTTCAAGGGGTTCCGTTTGAACCCCTTCATTCTATTGATATCAAACTTCTTTCATGGAAAGTAATTTTTCTGATGGCTATTTCCTCGGCTCGAAGAGTCTCGGAGTTATCTGCCTTACATTGTGATTCTCCTTATCTGATCTTTCATTCAGTTAAAGTTGTTCTACGTACAAAACCTGGGTTTTTACCTAAGGTGGTTTCTAACAAGAATATCAATCAAGAGATTGTTGTTCCATCATTATGTCCTAATCCTTCTTCAAAGAAGGAACGTCTTTTGCATAATCTAGATGTAGTCCGTGCCTTGAAGTTTTTCTTACAGGCTACTAAAGATTTTCGCCAAACATCTAACCTGTTTGTTGTTTACTCTGGACAGAGGAGAGGTCAGAAGGCCTCGGCAACCTCTCTTTCTTTTTGGCTTCAGAGTATAATCCGTTTAGCCTATGAGACTGCTGGACAGCAGCCTCCTGAAAGGATTACAGCTCATTCTACTAGAGCTGTGGCTTCCACCTGGGCCTTTAAAAATGAGGCCTCTGTTGAACAGATTTGCAAGGCTGCAACTTGGTCTTCCCTTTATACTTTTTCCAAATTTTACAAATTTGATACTTTTGCTTCTTCGGAGGCTGTTTGTGGGAGAAAGGTTCTACAGGCAGTGGTTCCTGCCTTGTCCCTCCCATCATCCGTGTACTTTAGCTTTGGTATTGGTATCCCACAAGTAATGGATGATCCGTGGACTGGATACACTTAACAAGAGAAAACATAATTTATGCTTACCTGATAAATTTATTTCTCTTGTAGTGTATCCAGTCCACGGCCCGCCCTGTCCTTTTCAGGCAGGTCTAAATTTTAATTAAACTACAGTCACCACTGAACCCTATGGTTTCTCCTTTCTCGGCTTGTTTCGGTCGAATGACTGGATATAGCAGTGAGGGGAGGAGCTATATAGCAGCTCTGCTGTGGGTGATCCTCTTGCAACTTCCTGTTGGGAAGGAGAATATCCCACAAGTAATGGATGATCCGTGGACTGGATACACTACAAGAGAAATAAATTTATCAGGTAAGCATAAATTATGTTTTTCCTTTCTGTAACATTGTCGGTATTTTTAAGATATGGGTATTCTCATAAACCAGCCCCCCCCCTTTTTGACCCCCCTCAAGTGGATTTTGGGGAAATGGTAAAACACCTGTTTCTTTATTTTTCAAGGAGAATCTAAATACCAATTTTTGCGTCTGTAACATGGTCGTTTCTTGAGATATAGGTATCCTCATCAAAAAGTTTACCCCCCCTCCTTTTTACCTCCCTTAGGGACCTAAATTTAAAAAATCCTTACTTAGTGGGTGCCTAAGTCATCAAAAGAACTTAACTTCCAAATTTCACGTTTCTAGGTTAAACAGTTTGAGCTGGGCGTTGATGAGTCAATCAGGACTTCGCTGGTCTTTTTTTTCAAATGGTGCCTTTACTGTGACATTTCGGGAAACGTATTGCCTTCCTCAGACAAATTTATACATGCTCAAACAAGCAATACATGAAACCCTGTGAATACCAATCAGTATAAACATGTGGACTTATGTGATTTAGATGGGCAAATCTACCATATGCAGACAAATCTGTCATTCATTAAATGTCGTAATCATCATGAGGACATACTGCTGTACTTTATAACTTTTGTCTGAGGAAGGGGGTCCAGCGAGTGCAAGCCTGTTGTTTCCTTCTTAATATGAGGAAAGTCCACTGCATCATTACTTACTGTTAGGAAATATTGAACCTGGCCACCAGGAGGAGGCAAAGACACCCCAGCCAAAGGCTTAAATACCTCTCCCACTACCCCTATCCCCCAGTCATTCTTTGCCTTTCTTCACAGGAGGTTGGCTAAGAAGTGTCAGAAGATTTGGAGTAGTTCCTTATGAAGGGTATCTACCCTTCGAATTGGGGCTGGAGTTTTAAGTAGTCTTGTCAGCCTCTCTGTGAGAGCATTGAGTTAGGGTCTGGAGATGCAGGGGTAGTCTTTCTGTGAACCGTTCCAGACTTGTATTAACAGCTCCTAAACGATCAGTGTTGACAAGTTTCACTGCCTGCTTCAATCACTCAAGTCCATGTCAGGAGCGATGCTACAAGACTGTCAAACTTGAGAGGCTGTGTTTCTGTTCCACGGCATAGATTCTGGTAAGATTGTTTCATTTTTTTATACACATATGATAACGCAAGAAGACAGGGTCACAGTGTGGCTCCTTTTATCTGTATGGAATCAAGGGTTAATATCTCCGCAGGGGGATTATTGAACAGGGGGAATTAATCACACAATTCTATTTTATTATGATTATGCTGCAACATGTGTAAGATGTGGGAACGTACAGGTTTTACTTTTTTTGGTAAGCTGCGCAGTCTGAAAGGCTTGGCGCACTTTTTCCTATAGCAGGTGCGGTCCTGCATTGTGCACCACGTGACCGGGTGTGGTCACACTGATTTCCTCTTTCCTGACCGTGCGGTTTACAGGAGACAATGCGGTTTCTCTGTTGGGCCTGGGTCATAGAAGGTGGTGAGTGCCCCAGCCATTGGGGATATAAAGGTGCCATTTTATCTTATTAGCAATAGTCTGCTTTAGAAGCACAAGCTATGGAGGATTCTGATGTGTTACAGGGTACTCCCTCTTTACCCAAGTCGAGTATCTGTCTATATTGTCTATATTGTTAGGAGGCCACGGCATACCCACCTGCTCAATTATGTTCCTCATGCCTTGATAATGTAATCATGTCAAAGAAAGTTAAAATGTTTAGTACCACTGAGCCGTACACCTCTGAGGAGTCTCCGTCGAGTGAGGTGCGCACCCTTCAGTCATCTCCCAATACACATGCAGCTTCCCGTAGCACTCCTAAGCCACCATCTGGAGGGGCCTTTTTACCACCAGACTTTGCTGAGCAGTTGCAAACGACAGTGTCTGCGGCCTTTAGTGCTTTACCTCGCCCTGCTAAGTGCAAGCGAAAGGTCAAATATTACTATCCTTCCCATGGGTCATCTACTAGCTTGTTGGATTTATCTGAAACAAGATTATCTGCTGATGAAGATGCCCCTGATACTTCAGAGAATGCGCTTTCTGGGTCGGAATCTCCAGCTGCGGAGGAACCAGACTTTAGATTAAGGATTGAACATTTACTCTCTCTGCTAAAGGAAGTTTTGGCTACTTTAGAGGTCGATGGCAAACATTATTAAGATTGAATGGGAAAGACTTGGTTCTTCATTTTCCCCTTCTACCTTTAAAAAAATTATTCCCGGTTCCGGATTCTCAATTAGAGTTGTGGGGTTCCATCCCCAAAGTGGATGGTGCTATATCCACGCTTGCTAAGCTTACTACTATCCCGCTTGAGGATAGTTTGTCGTTTAAAGAGCCCATGGATTAGAAGATAGAAACTCTGTTAAGAAAGATTTTTCAACATACGGGATATTTGTTTCAGCTGGCAGCGGCTGTTGCTGGAGCGGCTACCTACTGGTGCGACTCCTTATCTGAGTTGATTGAGGTGGTGGGTCTCCTCGACGTGATCCAAGAAAGAATTAAGGCCTTAAGGGTAGCTAATTCTTTTATTTTTGATGCAAATATGCAGATTATTCGCCTGAATGCTAAGGCTTCGGGGTTTTCTTTTCAAGCCCATAGGGCACTATGGCTGAATTCCGGGTCTGCAGACATGACTTAGAAGTCAAGACTTATTTCCCTTCCATTTAAGGGAAAGATTTTATTTGGTCCAGGCCTGGACTCAATTATTTCCACGGTTACGGGTGGCAAGGGTGCCTTTTTTACTGCAGGATAAGAAGAATAAACTTGAAGGACAAGGTCCTATTTTTCGTTCCTTTCGTTCAGATAAATCCCAACGTCAACAGCCCTCCACAAAGCCAGAAAGCCAGAGCAATCCAAGGGGACTTTGAAGCCAGCTCAGTCCTGGAATAAGTCCAAGCAAAACAAGAAGCCCACCGAGACAAAGTCGTCATGAAGGGGCGGCCTCCGATCCGGCTATGGACCTGGTAGGGGGCAGACTATCAGTCTCTTTGGACGCTTGGTTTAGGGATGTGCAAGACCCGTGGGTCCTGGAGGTCATCGCTCGGGGATACAGGATAGGTTTCAAGTCTCATCCACCCAGGGGCAGATTCCTCTTGTCACACTTGTCTTCAAGGCCAGAAAAACAAGAAGCCTTTCTGGGGTGTGTGCGGGATATATCCTCCCTGGGAGTCATTGTCCCGGTTCCTCTTGCGAAAAGAGGTCTGGGATACTATTTATACCTGTTTGTGGTCCCGAAGAAGGAGGGAACCTTCCGCCTGATTCTGGACCTAAAGTGTTTAAACAAATTTCTATCTGTCCCCTCGTTCAAGATGAAGACAATAAGGTCCATCCTTCCCTTAGTTCAGGAAGGACAGTTCATGACCACGATAGAGCTAAAGGATGCTTACCTTCATGTTCCTATACACAAAGATTATTTCAAGTTCCTAAGGTTTGCGTTCCTGGACCAACACTTCCAGTTTATTGCACTGCCTGCCGTTTAGTCAGGCTATTGCTCCAAGAGTTTTTACGAAGGTTCTGGGGCCTCTGCTGGCAGTTATCAGAACCAGAGGTATTGCAGTAGCACATTACTTGGACGACATTATGGTTCAAACACCATCCTGTCGTCTGGCAGAGGACCGTTCGAAGGATCTTCTACTTCTTGTTCGATCTCATGGATGGAAGATAAACTTGGAAAAGTGTTCTCTTACTCCCAGTACCAGTGTAGAATTCCTGGGTACTATAATAGATTCCATATCCATGAGGATATTCCTTACGGACCAGAGACGTTGCAAGCTAACTTCAGTTTGTCTTGCCCTCCAGACCTCCTTCAGGCCCTCTGTGGCTCAGTTCCCTGAGGGGACAGATTTCGGCGCTTTTTTCTTGCTGCACAAGAGGCTTGCAGAGCTTCCCGACGTGCAATCCTTCGTTAAGGCTCTGATCAGGATCAGACCAGTGTTTTTTATCGAACGCTCCACCTTGGAGTTTGAATCTTGTTCTTAAGTTTTTGCAACAGGCTCCGTGTAAGCCTATGCATTCGATTGAAAATGTTGTCCTGGAAGGTTCTTTTTCTATTGGCTATTGCGTCGGCACGCCGAGGTTCTGAAATGGTTGCTTTGCAATGTGAGTCTCCCTATCTAGTGTTTCACACTGATAAGGCTGTCCTACGTGCCTGCTTGGGTTTTCTTCCTAAGGTGGTGTCTGATCATAACATCAATCAGGAGATTGTGATTCCTTCCTTATGTCCTAAACCACCTTCTTCAAAGGAACGTTTACTTCATAATCTGGATGTTGTTCGAGCTTTGAAGTTTATCTTCAAGCTACTAAGGATTTTAGACAAACTTCTTCCTTGTTTGTTATCTACTCTGGGAAGTGTTAAGGGTCTGAAGGCTTCTTCACCTTCCTTATCTTTTTAGTTGAGGAGTGTTATACGCTTAGCTTATGAGTCAGCAGGACTTAGACCTCCTCACAGCATTACAGCTCATTCCACTAGAGCGGTGGCTTCCTCTTGGGCCTTTAAAAACAAGGCATCTATGGATTAGGGTCCGCCTTTTCTTTTACACCTCCCGTTATTGTGTCCTCTAGAGCTTGGGTATAATTTTCCCAACAGTAAGGAATGATGCTGTGGACTCTCTTCATATTCAGAAGGAAAACATAAATTATACTTACCTGATAATTTCATTTCCTACTGTATGAGGAGAGTCCACGGCCCCCGCCCTTACACTCCGATGGACAGACCAAACCTTTGTTTTTATCTTCTGGCACCATTTATACCCTCAGATTTCTCCTACTGTTCCTGGTGTATGAGGGAAGTGGGGGCGTATTTAAGCCTTTGGCTGGGGTGTCTTTGCCTCCTCCTGGTGGCCAGGTTCAGTATTTCCCAAAAGTAAGGAATGATGCTGTGGAGACTCCTCATACAGAATGAAATGAAATTATCAGGTAAGCATAATTTAGTTTTTTCATTATTGAATTTTTTTCATTCACCCTGGCCGTTAAATCTTTAAAGTGAGAGTGCACTCCTGCACCAGTGATTTTATGTATGTATGTACATATGTACTTACAGACATACTGTGTATACACATATATACATATGCACACATATATAGACTTATATAGAACTGCATTTAAGCCCTTTGCAGTTAAGTAGATGAAAACATGTAAAAACATATTAATGTAATATGCATATTTAATAAAGGTTGTAACTATGTATTTACTGTAAATATTTCCCATTCCAATGTTCTGCACATAGCAAAAAAAAAAAAAAAAAATGTATTTATGAATAAGTAGAACATAATCTTCTATATGAAGAACATTGGAATGGGAAATATTCATATTTTTATGTTGGGTTAGCACATTTAAAAATATGCGATTGGGTTTGCGCGCAAGTAGGCTGTTTTCCCCACACTTTTTTTGCTCCATTGACTACTGAGGGGAAATAAGTTATCATGCGAGTGATATCCTAAGTTTGGTTGTTTACGCGCATCGGGTTAGCACACAAACACAATCTGTTTACTTTCAACTTGTAATACATGCGCAAAAAGCTTACTTCGAGCGCAGTTAACGCTCAAGCGGGAGCGTTAAATACCACTCAACATGTAATCTGGCCCAAAATATTTAATTATGTATAGTTAAAACACTGTGCAATGTACTTCCCCTAATTTTGCCTAAGCAAAAGTAGTAAGATGGATTAAATTCAAGATGCTTTCCCAGAGTGTGTCCCAGTTCAACACATGTATTTTTTAAAAAAAAAAAAAAATGCTTTTAAAACATTTATTTTGCATACAGATCTTTTGCAATACAATGAATAATTTATTATTCATAAATAAAACAATAACTAATGTACTTTATTAAGTGGATGTATAGGATACAAGACACTAATGTATATAATTTCTCTTTTTCTTCATATGTAAATACATGGCTTGAGATTTTTGACAGGCTTATGTGCATGAGTGTTTGTGATCAGTCAGTCTTTAACGGGACAGTGTAACTGAGAATGGTTTTCTCCTTAAAGCGTTTCCTATGACTTGTTATACCAGCTGCAAAGTTTAAAATGTATAGGATATAGTTTGTTTTAGATTTATTTTTGTATATGATAGAGTTGTTTTTGTTCTTTGAAACAAACAAAAAAACATTAAAGTGGGCTGAGCATGCAGACCTCCTTATTTTACCTTCTATACACAAACATTCTTCCTTATCTGTGCCTGTATGCCAAAGCCCAATAATTAGAGATGAACAATTTTAAAATGAACCTCCCACTGGAAGTGTAATTACTTTTGCTGGCTATGTTTACTTAGCTTGTTTTTTATAGTTTTCAGTATAGATGAGGATACCAAAGACACAAGCAGCTATTTCAAATGACAAACTAAAGGTAAATGAGTTATTGGTAAGCAATGTAATACAATCCAGCAGGTAAAATGGATAATTGGGAACAAATTAAAGGGGAGGGGTGGATATAGTATACTGTCCCTTTAAGGTGTGCATATGGTAGTAGCTGAATCAATCCTCCATGTGTAATGAGCTTATTACAAGGTTAATAGTAGTAGTAATAATTAGCCCACACCTCTTATTCCAAGAAGCAGTGCCAGGGCACATTTATTTAGACACCAGTAATACTCATTTGTATTTGTCAAGCCCTCAATATGTAATTTCCATATTATAAGCAACATAGTTTATTATGCAAAGAGAGAAGCTCTTTTTAATAATGATTCAAGGAGTGACTTTTGGTGGAAAAGACATGTATTTATTACAGCATTTTATTATTTCACTAATGTCCCCTGGTAATGATGATTAATCCGTGCAGAGGGGTTTAACATATACTTCCGCCTCTCACTGAGGAGCCAGTCTGGCATTCGCACATACATGCAAATCGCCACCCATATCCTGCTCAGGAATGGCTTGACTGCACTCTTGCAGTGGGATGCGTTTAATAGGTTTTAAGGGTCAAATAACTCAGCTATGTAATCGGCTCTCCCAACTGTGTCTATTTGAAAATGACAGTCACTAATTCTGTGCTCTATCCCTCTGTGACATTCATGTGTCCCTATTTGCAGAATTTCCCATAGTTCACCCCGTATACCATCCAGATTCGCCTACTCACTGCCCAGACACTCTCATGATCCCACTCACTACCCTCATGTGACCCCCCTTCTCCTGACAGCTCTGCCCACAAAATGGTGATGACACCGCAAATCCCCCTCAATCTCCTGAGTCCCCAATACCTAGTCACAAGAGTTGTGTGTTATGTACATAATTGTCAGAATAATACATTTTACTGGAAATTGCATGTATGGTCAACCTTGCAACAGCTTTATGGCCTGCCCAGAAGAATTATTTCTCTAGACCATCTTAATGGGTGGAGAGTCCACTGCTTCATTCATTACTTGTGGGAATTAAGAACCTGGCCACCAGGAGTAGGCAAAGACACCCAAGTCAAAGGCTTAAATACCTCTCTCACTCCCCTCATCCCCCAGTCATTCTTTGCCTTTCGTCACAGGATTACATTTCTTTCCTGGAAGGTTCTTTTCCCATTGGCTATTGCATCGGCTCGCAGAGTCTCTGAGTTGGCGACCTTGCACTGTGAGACTCCTTACCTGGTTTTTCACACTAAAGCTGTTCTTCGCACTGGATTGGGGTTTCTTCCCAAGGTGGTGTCAACTCGTAACATCAATCAGGAAATAGTAGTTCCTTCCTTGTGTCCTAACCCTTCTTCATCAAAGGAAAGGTTGCTTCATAATTTGGATGTAGTTCGGGCTCTGAAGTTTTATCTTCAGGCCACAAAGGAGTTCAGACAGACTTCGTCTTTTATTTGTTATGTATTCAGGGAAGCGCAAGGGGCAGAGGGCCTCTTCTACTTCACTGTCTTTTTGGTTGAGGAGCATGAATCCGTCTGGCTTATGAGACAGCGGGACATAAGACTCAGAGGATTACGGCTCACTCAACTAGAGCTGGGGCCTCTTCTTGGGCCTTTAACAATGAGGCCTCTATGGAGCAGATTTGTAAGGCCGCGACTTGGTCTTCTTTACATACTTTTGCAAAATTTTGCAAATTTGATGTTTTTGCTTCGGCGGAAGCAGCTTTTGGGAGAAAGGTTCTGCATGCTGTGGTGCCCTCAGTATAGGGTCTGCCTATTTTTGCCCTCCCGTTTTTTTTTCATACAGTGTACTCTAGAGCTTGGGTATTTGTTCCCACAAGTAATGAATGAAGCAGTGGACTCTCCTCCCATTAAGATGGAAAACATAAATTATGCTTAACTGATAATTTAATTTCCATCTCTGGAAGGAGAGTCCACTGCTACCGCCCGTTTCTCTGGGGGCGGACCTAAATTTAGTTTTATTCTTCTGGCACCATTTTTACCCTGATATTTATCCTACTGTTCCTTGTTCCCTTGGCAGAATGACTGGGGGATGAGGGGAGTGGGGGAGGTATTTAAGCCTTTGGCTGGGTTGTCTTTGCCTTTACCTGATGGCCAGGTTTTTAATTCCCACAAGTAATGAATGAAGCAGTGGACTCTCCTCCCACAGATGGAAATGAAATTATCAGGTAAACATAATTTGTTTTTAACAGACACCTAAAGAGAAAATAGTTAAAAGTCTTGAGACATAAAGAATAACTAACTCTGAAGTTTTAGAAGTGAAAACCATAATATTCAAAAAGCTCTGCAAATTAATACATTTCCAATTTCCATTAAAGCTAATTTGTCAAGAATTAAACACCTTGCAATTACAACATTTTTCTGAAATCTTCCAAAAGATTAAAATATCACCTGACCTACAATATAAGTGATTATTGCCTTGCTTGCTGCAATTGTTTATCAATGGTCAAGCTCCACCCATCATTTTATTTTAGAGGAGGACTTGAGTCTGGAGATGACAGGGTTTGTCACTGTGCTACTACTAACAATTAACAAAGCCACCTTTTGTTTGGTGTCAGCAGAGAAGATGAGATAAAAAAAACTGCAAATTAGGGAGACGTGGCAGGATTAGGCTTGATAAACTGCCATTGGAAAATCCTTAATTTCTTTCCTAGGATATGGAGAGTCCACGACGTCATTCAATTAGTAGTGGGAATATCACTCCTGGCCAGTAGGAGGAGGCAAAGATCACCACAGCAAAGCTGTTAAGTGTCACTCCCCTACACATAATCTCCAGTCATTCTCTTTGCCTCTGTCAATGGAGGAGGTGAAGTTTTTTTGACTGAAGAAAAATTGGATTTCTTTTTGCATTAAGGAAGATTTGGGGTTTAGCTGTAGTCTACGTAAATCTCTTCAGTAGAGTAGTGGTGGCTTTTAAGCAGTTAGGAAGTTGTGAGGTTGTGCTTACTTTGTTTCCTAACATATTGCTGCAATAGGTATAGAAAGCCAGAGTTAGGTTACTCTGTTCTTTCTTTTTTCCACAGGTCTCTGTAAGGAGTTTGTGTCCTTTTACTCCTGATGAGCTGTCTCCCTGCCGGTCAGCTGGATTGCAGTTAAGTGCCTTTTTGTCTATAGGTAATGGAGATGGGCACTTAGGAATTTTTAACTGCATCTTTTTATGGGACATTATATATCCTCTATTTAGGGTATTTTCTCGCAGAGGGCAGGTAATGTATCAGGGAGACTAAGGGGTTAAATGCTTTTTAAAGAAGTGAAATTATCCGACAACGCTAACTTGAAATACGACCTAAAGCTCCCTTACGAATGGGTCCCTAGTTACCCATTGAAAATCTAACAGAAATATTATATATGTAAGGAGCGCCTAAATGAAAGGCCAGGTCAACAGGAGTGGGTCAGGATCAAATATGGGATGGGTTGTGTATAAATAGTGAAAGAGGGATAAATAGCATATAAAATGTCAATTTAATCTCAGAGTTAAAATCAGTTGTTACATAAACATATGATACAAATACATATAAATACATGGATCCATGATACAATTAATAAAAACAAATGTAGACAAGTAAAAACAAAGTTAAAACAATGGTGACCGCTCCGGGGTCTGATTGATTATGGTAGTATAGATCAGTGTTTTTCAACCAGTGTGCCGTGGCACACTAGTGTGCCGTGAGAGATCCTCAGGTGTGCCACGGCAGACTGACAACAGTGTGACATATTTTTTAAACTTTGCTTGTTTTTTACTCCCAGTGCAGGGGTAGTTTGTAGGAGGCATGGCATAACAGCACAATACATACAGTATGTGTGTGTTTGTGTGTATGTGTATATATATATGCTGTATTAGGCTACAATGTGTGATTTTTTTTTAAATTTTGGGATGGTGGTGTGCCACAGGATTTTTTAATCTAAAAAAGTGTGCCACGGCAAAAAAAAGGTTAAAAATCACTGGTATAGATAATACTGCCTGTGTAGAAGGTGCTATAATAAGCTCGTCTTAGGACGTGAGGTGAAAAAATTTGAAACTAAAAATTCTTAAAGTCCTTGTAAATAATAATAGAGAAACCAAGTCCAATAGTCCAAATATGTTAAAAGATTCCAATGATCCAACTGATCCAATTGTGTAGGTTATTCCAAATGTGAAAAAATATAAAAATATATAAAATAAAAATGTTAAAAAAAAACAAAAAAACAAAAACAAATGTGGTGAATAAATTGTGGACAAAATAGTCAAACAATATATAAAACGAGTCAAATATGATGTTAGAAAGTGGTGTTGAAAACAATTCCTCAAATGTGATGGGAATTTCAAGCCAAAAGATAGATAAAAATAAAAGAACACATACAGTGTTGGTTGGATTCTTGGTAGTGCTCAGCTATGAACAAAAAAGAACAAAATTTCCAAACCTGTGAAAAAAGAAATAATACAACATAGAGCAGTAACGTTTTAGATTAACTGTAGTTGATTAAAATGTAACTCACCATATAGGTCAACGCGTTTCGGCCCACCAATAGGGCCTTTTTCAAGACTCTTTTTTTCACAGGTTTGGAAATATTGTTCTTTTTTGTTCATAGCTGAGCACTACCAAGAATCCAACCAACACTGTATGTGTTCTTTTATTTTTATCTAGCTTTTGGCTTGAAATCCACATCACATTTGATGAATTGTTTTCAACACCACTTTCTAAAATCATATTTGACTCTCTTTATATATTGTTTGACTATTTTGTCCACAATTTATTCACCACATTTTTTTTTAATTTTTTTTTTGTTTTTTAACATTTTTATTTTATATATTTTTATATTTTTTCACATTTGGAATAACCTTTACAATTGGATCATTGGAATCTTTTAACATATTTGGACCATTGGACTTGGTTTCTCTATTATTATTTACAAGGACTTTAAGAATTTTTAGTTTCGGAGGCGGAGCGTAGCCATGCAGGAACATGGCCGCATGTTAAGCTAGCCCAGTGACATGTCTTAGGTCACCGGCCGATACATCTATTTCTGAGCTGAGAGATATCCCTAAAACTACATCGGATTGAAGAGACAGACCCCGAGAGTCCTTACAAGCAACGGCTATTATAATTCTGAAAGGCTACGGGAAAAACACTGAAATCAGCCGGAGCCGTCCTGTGCACCTGGAGGTGAGGGGAATTGAGTGGCAGGGATTGAGACAAAGATCGCATTGCAAACTGAACCACATAGCGACTTGAACAGCACCTAGAGTAAGAGAGAGACCGGCAGAGACCATCCAGTTAAGTCGGGTGGGTGTATGAGAGACCGCCGCCATTGCGCTACTCCACGTGGTAAGTGATAAAGACGGCAATTGACCATAGGCGCGGCTGAACACCCTGCACATCTCTATTGTACCACACGAACCTAACCCTTATAAAAATAGAAAGTGCCCGAGTTTCTCCACCTCTCAGTGGCCGGAGTGTTTTATTGTTAGAACAGCCAAACAAAACTAACTTACTAAAACCTCACAAACATCAGTACAACCGGAGAACCACAATCAAAGCTGTTACACTAATTTAAATGGGACTTATTCACTGAACGATGTGAGATAGAGGTGTGGGGAATCAGTTTGCCTGCTATATTTATACATCTCATATTATATTATACCAAAGGGGTCCCCAAGTGATAGTCAGAATTTGGAACTCACACTTTTTCCAAATGGCCTCCAAAAGAAACGCCAAACCTGAAAAGAAAATAACTAATACAGCTACTATGAACTCCTTTTTTCCAAAACAAGACTCGGAGGTGCTGGAACATTCGCAGACATTCAATAATAGTGACGCCTCACAACTAGACTTAAATCCTACCACCCAAAGCTCACATATAGACCAATTAAATCAGATAAAATCAAATATCTCACTTCTTCCATCTAAATAAGACCTTGCAGATTTAAAATCCTTTATTAAAAATGAGATGTCCTCCCTGAGAAAGGATATCAATGAAATGGGGTCCAGATTAGAATATCTAGAAGGACAGGAGACTTTAAACAATACGGTATCAGACGTCAACCACCAACTGACAAGGCAAGAAACGTTTATCCAGGCACTACAGTTAAAGGTGGAAGATTTGGAAAATAGCAATAGACGGAGCAATCTGAGGATACGGGGAGTGCCAGAAGAGGCCACCAAAGAATCCCTGACCTCATATTTGCTGCAACTGTTTGAATATATCATACCAAATCTTAAACTCTCAGAATCATCTATGGAGAGGGCCCATCGAGCACTGAAACCAATGCCGACCCCACCAAAACCTCCCAGGGATATAATCATAAAATTTACCAACTACTCGGATAAAGATGCTATTTGGAAACATGTTAGAACACAGCGAGAGCTTAAATTTCAAACTTATAGTATCCAAATTTTCCAAGACATTAGCCCTACAACCATAGAAAAGAGAAAAGAAGTCAGCTACATCACTCAAAGTCTACAGGAAAGAAAAGTGAGATACCGATGGGGGTTTCCCTTCAGTCTTATTGTGCAAAAAGAAGGCAAAACACACATTTATAAAGATCCCAATGACTTGGACTCATTTTCTAGAGGTTTGAATATGGAGTTTCCGCAACCTAACCTACAGGCCTCAACATCACACAGAGAAACCGCTCCTCTTCCTCAAAGACCACCATTATCTACCGTCCAACACAAGAAAAAGAAGGTGGAGTTGCCCACAAACACTATCTGAACATTCACCACACTACCATAAGGTGATTTCAATCCTTTATTTCCGGGTGGAGAGATATCTCAACAAGATACATATGGACTGATAATTATATTTAATGTTTTGTTCTAATTAACATGAATATGTTTATTACTTGTTATGCTGATAGATAAGTAGTTGGTTTGAACTGTTGAAATTTTGTTGGTACCTATTGAAATGATGACCTTATGCACCATAAGAGTAATTTACTTGTGATATCTACAATCTTGCTAAGAGGGAATGACAAAATCTGTACAAAGATATAACAGGATTTATGATGATTACACTTAAATGTCATATTATCGGATAACATGTTTAACAGACCATTGCGAGCAGCAAATTGTTAAGTTCCTGATATGCCATTGTTAGACGTAGGACTTGCCTTAATGTAGGCCCAACTTATTGATTAGACATACTATATGTTGACTTGCCAACTGCTAGAAACGCCTCACCATATTTCGAAATCTGTAAATTATGTTATCTTTACTATCCTGACAAAGACACGTTAGAAATTACACATATAACATGTATATCTAAATGTGTTGTTTTTTTTTTTTTTCTTCTTATTCATGTTTGTTTTTCTTGAAAGTTCATAAAGGTAGAAAGTAAGTAAAAATGTTGGATGGATTCTCTCTAATTTATATTGTTTCAAGAGAGCCGGTGACTTAATCAAAGACATGCTACCTCACATATAAGACATGTTATGTTTAGATCTATTCTTTCTTTCTTTCTTTCTTTCTTTCTTTCTTTCTTTCTTTCTTTCTTTCTTTCTTTCTTTCTTTCCTCTTCTCCTTATACTCTTGAGGATCTGTCCTGTTCTGCCCGGCGTTCTCAAACAGAACGTTAGAATATGCTCACACATGCAGAATTTACACTTCACACTCGTTAGATCAGATAATCAGTATGAATATGGCTAAACACCAGTCTCAACCCTTAACTACAAATGACCTACGCTTATATTCGGTGAACACCAAAGGCCTCAATATCCCAAACAAGAGATCAGTAGTTCTGAGGGAATGTCGCAGTCAAGGGGCTGATTTGATGTTTCTCCAAGAGACACACTTTAGAAAGGGAAAGGAACCCATAACATTTGCTCGCTTGTTTGGCACGTGCTACTGGGCCTCACATAACAAACATAAAAAACAGGGGGTTGGTATTATAATTAAAAAAGGGATTCCTTTTATAGAGTTGCAAAACATAAAAGACAAAGAAGGAAAATATATCATATTAATTGGCTTATTATATAATAGGCCGATAACCCTTGTCTCTATATATGCACCAAATGCAAATCAACAATCATTTTTTAGAAAACTGTCTAACCTGCTGTTAGACCATCAGAAAGGGGTACTTATCATGTGCGGGGACTTCAACATAGCGTTGAACCCCGAACTTGATTGTTCATCAGGTCACTTCTCATTCCCACCCTCCCATCTGAATAAAATTAAACAATATTTCAAAAACATAGTAGCACACGACGTATGGAGGATATTGCATCCCCACTTTAGGGATTATTCCTTCTACTCATACCCACATGCAACATACACTAGGATCGACTATGTATTTACTGACGTGGGGGGTCTATCCCTATTTAAATCAGCAAAAATATGCCCAATGACATGGTCTGACCATTCTGCATTAACTAGCTCTTTCTCTTGGACATCTAAACCTATAAAGAACTTTATATGGAAATTGGATGACTCCATACTATTGGACCCACAGAATTTAATAAAGATAGACAAAGTAATCACAGAATATTTTCAATTAAACACCAATGCGGAGACTTCTCCGCAAATGCTCTGGGAAGCACATAAAAGTGTGGTTCGATGTGAATTGATGGCCATGAAGGCATACATAAATAAAATTAAAAGGGAATCTGTCCAATCCTTCTTACTCAAAATTCAACAACTTGAGACTGCACACAAAAGACTCCCCTCAGACAGAGACATATTAACAGAACTTACACTAGAAAGAAAAAAATTGGCCTCCCATCTATCTAAAGAACATAAAAGAAGGGCTTTGCACACCCACCAAAAACACTATGAGGGACGTAACAAATTTGGTCGCCTGCTAGCACGCTATCTTAAACATAAAGCACATAAAAAATATATTCTACATATTGTCGATGAGTAAGGTCGGTCGCAATACTCCACACACACTATAGCTCAAACATTCAAAACATTCTTCCAAAAACTTTACAATATTAAAAAAGACTCTGACTCACATATAAATGACCATAGGCCATGATCACAATTGATAGATGACTTCCTCCAACACTTGAACCTTCCTACTATTACGACTGAACAAAGAGACAACCTAGAGAACAACAACACTGGAAGAAGTAAAACTAGTTATCAAAGATTTACCGACTGGGATAGCACCGGGCCCAGATGGCTTTGGCCACAAATACTATTCGATTTTCTGAGAAACCCTGTCCCCACACATTTTAGCTTACTTCCATTCTATCGATTCTTCTAAGGCCTTTTCAGCAAGAGCTTTAGAGGCCCACATAACATTGTTACCAAAACCAAATAAATCATTAATTCTCCCCGCAAATTACCGTCCGATCTCGCTGTTAAACACAGATATCAAAATCTTTGCTAAGGTATTGGCCCATAGAATAAACAAAATTTTTACCTAATATCATACACCCAGACCAAGTAGGCTTTATCCCAGGTCGTGAAGCTAAAGACAACACGGTCAGAGCCCTGCATTTGATACACTATGCCAAGAAAAATAATATACCATCTGCCGAAAAGGCTTTTGACCGTGTTGCCTGGGATTATTTAAAAGCCACTCTGACTCATATTGGTTTTGGCCCACGAATACTAAATAGAATATTCTCCTTATACTCTCAACCTAGTGCACGAATAATGATAAATGGATGCCTATCCAATCCCTTCCCAATAACGAATGGGACGCGCCAAGGATGTCCCCTATCACCCCTTTTGTTCACATGTGTAATAGAGACACTGGCTACAAGCATTAGACACAACCCACAGATACATGGAATTAATCTAGGCCCCCAACAATATACAGTCTCCCTTTTTGCTGACGACATGCTTTTCTCCCTTACAAAACTCGAGGAATCCATACCACACTTAAATGGAGAATTTGAGAGATTTCGCTTACTCTCCAATTTTGTCATAAATAAAAACAAATCTGAAATTCTAAATATAAATCTGAATGACACTGACAGACGAACCATCAAACAACTCACCACATTCACATGGTGCCACTCGGCATTAAACTATTTAGGAATTAAACTTGCTCCAACATTCGCAGCTATGTATACTCTAAACTACATCCCAATTAAGCGTGCAATTATTAATGATCTATCATTGTGGAGATCTAAACAAATTTCTTTCATGTAATTAGCAAGAGTCCATGAGCTAGTGACATATGGGATATACATTCCTACCAGGAGGGGCAAAGTTTCCCAAACCTCAAAATGCCTATAAATACACCCCTCACCACACCCACAAATCAGTTTTTACAAACTTTGCCTCCTGTGGAGGTGGTGAAGTAAGTTTGTGCTAGATTCTACGTTGATATGCGCTCCGCAGCAGGTTGGAGCCCGGTTTTCCTCTCAGCGTGCAGTGAATGTCAGAGGGATGTGAAGAGAGTATTGCCTATTTGAATTCAATGATCTCCTTCTACGGGGTCTACTTCATAGGTTCTCTGTTATCGGTTGTAGAGATTCATCTCTTACCTCCCTTTTCAGATCGACGATATACTCTTATATATACCATAACCTCTACTGATTCTCGTTTCAGTACTGGTTTGGCTTTCTACTACATGTAGATGAGTGTCCTGGGGTAAGTAAGTCTTATTTTTGTGACACTCTAAGCTATGGTTGGGCACTTTTATATAAAGTTCTAAATATTTGTGTTTAAACATTTATTTGCCTTGATTCAGGATGTTTAATATTCCTTATTTCAGACAGTCAGTTTCATTATTTGGGATAATGCATTTGAATAATCAATTTTTTTTCTTACCTTAAAATTTGACTTTTTTCCCTGTGGGCTGTTAGGCTCGTGGGGGCTGAAAATGCTTCATTTTATTGCGTCATTCTTGGCGCGGACTTTTTTGGCGCAAAAAAATTCTTTATTTCCGGCGTCATACTTGTCACCGGAAGTTGCGTCATTTTTTGACGTTTTTGCGCCAAAAGTGTCGGCGTTACCGGATGTGGCGTCATTTTTGGCGCTAAAAGCATTTAGGCGCCAAATAATGTGGGCGTCTTTTTTGGCGCTAAAAAATATGGGCGTCATTATTGTCTCCACATTATTTAAGTCTCATTATTTATTTGCTTCTGGTTGCTAGAAGCTTGTTCACTGGCATTTTTTCCCATTCCTGAAACTGTCATTTAAGGAATTTGATCAATTTTGCTTTATATGTTGTTTTTTCTATTACATATTGCAAGATGTCTCAGAATGACCCTGAATCAGAAGATACTTCTGGAAAATCGCTGCCTGATGCTGGATCTACCAAAGTTAAGTGTATTTGCTGTGAACTTGTGGTATCTGTTCCTCCAGCTGTTGTTTGTATTGAATGTCATGACAAACTTGTTAATGCAGATATTTCCTTTAGTAATACTACATTACCTGTTGCTGGTCAATACTCAGTGTTCCTGTTAACATAAGAGATTTTGTTTCTAAATCCATTAAGAAGGCTATGTCTGTTATTCCTCCTTCTAGTAAACGTAAAAGGTCTTTTAAAACTTCTAATTTTTCAGATGAATTTTTAAATGAACATCATCATTCTGATTCTGATAATGATTCATCTGGTTCAGAGGATTCTGTTTCAGAGGTTGATGCTGATAAATCTTCATATTTATTCAAAATGGAATTTATTCGTTCTTTACTTAAAGAAGTCTTAATTGCATTAGAAATAGAGGAATCTGGTCCTCTTGATACTAAATCTAAACATTTAAATAAGGTTTTTTTTTTTTTTTTTTTTTTTTTTTTTTTTTTTTTTTTTTTTTTTTTTTTTTTTTTTTTTTTTTTTTTTTTTTTTTTTTTTTTTTTTTTTTTTTTTTTTTTTTTTTTTTTTTTTTTTTTTTTTTTTTTTTTTTTTTTTTTTTTTTTTTTTTTTTTTTTTGTTTTTTTTTTTTTTTTTTTTTTTTTTTTTTTTTTTTTTTTTTTTTTTTTTTTTTTTTTTTTTTTTTTTTTTTTTTTTTTTTTTTTTTTTTTTTTTTTTTTTTTTTTTTTTTTTTTTTTTTTTTTTTTTTTTTTTTTTTTTTTTTTTTTTTTTTTTTCTTTTTTTTTTTTTTTTTTTTTTTTTTTTTTTTTTTTTTTTTTTTTTTTTTTTTTTTTTTTTTTTTTTTTTTTTTTTTTTTTTTTTTTTTTTTTTTTTTTTTTTTTTTTTTTTTTTTTTTTTTTTTTTTTTTTTTTTTTTTTTTTTTTTTTTTTTTTTTTTTTTTTTTTTTTTTTTTTTTTTTTTTTTTTTTTTTTTTTTTTTTTTTTTTTTTTTTTTTTTTTTTTTTTTTTTTTTTTTTTTTCTTTTTTTTTTTTTTTTTTTTTTTTTTTTTTTTTTTTTTTTTTTTTTTTTTTTTTTTTTTTTTTTTTTTTTTTTTTTTTTTTTTTTTTTTTTTTTTTTTTTTTTTTTTTTTTTTTTTTTTTTTTTTTTTTTTTTTTTTTTTTTTTTTTTTTTTTGTGTTTTTTTTTTTTTTTTTTTTTTTTTTTTTTTTTTTTTTTTTTTTTTTTTTTTTTTTTTTTTTTTTTTTTTTTTTTTTTTTTTTTTTTTTTTTTTTTTTTTTTTTTTTTTTTTTTTTTTTTTTTTTTTTTTTTTTTTTTTTTTTTTTTTTTTTTTTTTTTTTTTTTTTTTTTTTTTTTTTTTTTTTTTTTTTTTTTTTTTTTTTTTTTTTTTTTTTTTTTTTTTTTTTTTTTTTTTTTTTTTTTTTTTTTTTTTTTTTTTTTTTTTTTTTTTTTTTTTTTTTTTTTTTGTTTTTAAATCTCCTGTAGTTATTCCAGAAGTTTTTCCTGTCCCTGATGCTATTTCTGAAGTAATTTCTAGGGAATGGAATAATTTGGGTAATTCATTTACTCCTTCTAAACGTTTTAAGCAATTATATCCTGTGCCATCTGACAGATTAGAGTTTTGGGACAAAATCCCTAAGGTTGATGGGGCTATCTCTACTCTTGCTAAACGTACTACTATTCCTACGGCAGATAGTACTTCCTTTAAGGATCCTTTAGATAGGAAAATTGAATCCTTTCTAAGGAAAGCTTACTTATGTTCAGGTAATCTTCTTAGACCTGCTATATCTTTAGCGGATGTTGCTGCAGCTTCAACTTTTTGGTTGGAAGCTTTAGCGCAACAAGTAACAGATCATAATTCTCATAGCATTGTTAATCTTCTTCAACATGCTAATAATTTTATTTGTGATGCCATCTTTGATATCATTAGGGTTGATGTCAGGTATATGTCTCTAGCTATTTTAGCTAGAAGAGCTTTATGGCTTAAAACTTGGAATGCTGATATGTCTTCTAAGTCAACTTTGCTTTCCCTTTCTTTCCAGGGTAATAAATTATTTGGTTCTCAGTTGGATTCTATTATCTCAACTGTTACTGGGGGGAAAGGAACTTTTTTACCACAGGATAAAAAATCTAAAGGTAAATTTAGGTCTACTAATCGTTTTCGTTCCTTTCGTCACAATAAGGAACAAAAGCCTGATCCTTCCCCTACAGGAGCGGTATCAGTTTGGAAACCATCTCCAGTCTGGAATAAATCCAAGCCTTTTAGAAAGCCAAAGCCAGCTCCCAAGTCAACATGAAGGTGCGGCCCTCATTCCAGCCCAGCTGGTAGGGGGCAGATTACGATTTTTCAAAGAAATTTGGATCAATTCAATTCACAATCTTTGGATTCAGAACATTGTTTCACAAGGGTACAGAATAGGCTTCAAGATAAGGCCTCCTGCAAGAAGATTTTTTCTTTCCTGTATCCCAGTAAATCCAGTGAAGGCTCAAGCAGATCTAGAGTTGGCTGGAGTAATTATGCCAGTTCCAGTTCTTGAACAGGGGCTTGGGTTTTACTCAAATCTCTTCATTGTACCAAAGAAGGAGAATTCCTTCAGACCAGTTCTGGATTTGAAAATATTGAATCATTATGTAAGGATACCAACATTCAAAATGGTAACTATAAGGACTATTCTGCCTTTTGTTCAGCAATGGCATTATATGTCCACAATAGATTTACAGGATGCATATCTGCATATTCCGATTCATCCAGATCACTATCAGTTTCTGAGATTCTCTTTCCTAGACAAGCATTACCAATTTGTGGCTCTGCCGTTTGGCCTAGCTACAGATCCAAGGATTTTTACAAAGGTTCTCGGTGCCCTTCTGTCTGTAATCAGAGAACAGGGTATTGTGGTATTTCCTTATTTGGACGATATCTTGGTACTTGCTCAGTCTTCACATTTAGCAGAATCTCATGCGAATCGACTTGTATTGTTTCTTCAAGAACATGGTTGGAGGATCAATTTGCCAAAAAGTTCATTGATTCCTCAGACAAGGGTAACCTTTTTAGGTTTCCAGATAGATTCAGTGTCCATGACTCTGTCGCTGACAGACAAGAGACGTCTAAAATTGGTTTCAGCTTGTCGAAACCTTCAGTCTCAATCATTCCCTTCGGTAGCCTTATGCATGGAAATTCTAGGTCTTATGACTGCTGCATCAGACGCGATCCCCTCTGCTCGTTTTCACATGCGACCTCTTCAGCTCTGTATGCTGAACCAGTGGTGCAGGGATTATACAAAGATATCTCAGTTAATATCTTTAAAACCGATTGTACGACACTCTCTGACGTGGTGGACAGACCACCATCGTTTAGTTCAGGGGGCTTCTTTTGTTCTTCCGACCTGGACTGTGATTTCAACAGATGCAAGTCTGACAGGTTGGGGAGCTGTTTGGGGGTCTCTGACAGCACAGGGGATTTGGGAAACTCAGGAGGTGAGATTACAATAAATATACCAAATATCACAAAGAAAAAAAATGTGAAATAAATGTGATAACAAAAATCATAAAAGGAAAACCAAATAAAGTTCTGAATCAAGGATATGTCTGTGTCCTCTGGATGAGTTTTTCAGCTTGTTAGCATTCCTCAGTGAGATCCCATGAAAAAGGAAACAGAAAATTGCAACATAGTGTGAATCTGTAATGGCACTTTGAGGAAGTAGTTGTTTTATAACAAATGACTACTCACATTTGTTGGAGCTTTCGACTAAGCTCAAGGATATGCGCACTCCCACTTTATACTGATGGGAAAACAGTACACTAGGCAAAACTTGGATACAAATTTATTTTAAAATATATAAAAGCGTCACATAAGCCTTGATAACACCACAATATAAGGGTACAAAAGCAGATATGCTGTAATAAATGCTTCAAATCGCCAAACTTGCAAAGAGGTAAATGGATCAGCAGGAGTGTGACCGCCGAAACCAAAACCTCTTTAGTAGCAAGACAGTAGCGCTAAGCCCCCAGGTGTCCTGGCTAGTGTAGAGACGTGATAAAACTCAATATAGAACAGTTCAGTTCCGACGTACGTTTCGCAGGTATGCTTTGTCAAGGAATGTTAGTGCGCATGTCCAAGAGTCCTTTTAAACAATCCATTGATGAGTTTCTGCCAGGTTTGTAGTTACATCCTCCATTTTGGAAGTTGGCATTTAGGTAATTTGTCATTAAACAACTAGTATGTTTTTCAGCTTCTTTCAGTTTTATACATTTTGTTGATATATGCATAGATGTTAAGATGGATAACCAGAATTGGGAAATTATGCATTATAATGTTATAGCATTATACATATATGCAAAACTTCAAAAAACATAATCACATTGTGCCTGCAATTGGTGTCTATACTGATGATATATGTAGGTATATATATATATATTTTTTTTAACCCCTTATTGTGAAGGTATTAGTTATATCTTTTTTAGTTTAAGTGATGTTACTGACTATATGTCCTATGGACCATAATTAAACTACTAGCCTTATTATAAACCTAGTTGTATCGTAATGTTTTCAAAAATAGATTTTATTTGTTAGCATGTGGCATGTTTAAAAACATATATTGTACTTGTATGTGTTTGCGCTGAAAAGTTATGATAGGATGTTGAGGTTACTGTTTCTAACTATGTGTTTAATTTTACATTTGGGGTTCCATATATTGAAAATAAGTTTGTGAAACATTCTAAAACTACCTAGCACTGACAATATGAGTGTGGACAAAAAAATTTAAAAAAAAAAAAAAAAAAAAATATTAAAACAAAAAAAAAAAAAATTTTTATTTTATTATAATAAAAAACAAAAAAAAATACAATTTTACAAATTTAATTTTTTTTTTTTTTTTTTAATTTAAAATAAATAAATAAAAATAAAACAAGACATATATAGCTGTATACATATACATATGTAGCTGTACTTATAAATAACTTTCACAAAAAGTGATGGATTTCAAAATCTTTATTAAGACCATTGGGTATCAAGCTATCCATAATATGGATCCACTTCATTTCCAATTGTCCCAATCTATTCTGTGTGTCTCCTCCCTTCCAATTCAGTTCTAATTTCCTAATGCCCAGAAATTCCAAATCCTTTACATTTCTATTGTGCTTTTTATCAAAGTGAGACGATACTGTATGATTAGCATAACCCTTTTCAATATTGTAAATATGCTCATTCAACCTAATTTTTAGAAGTCTAGAGGTACGCCCTATATAGATTAAATTGCATGAGCATCGTAACATGTAAATTACGTTTTTGCTATTGCAAGTAATAAATTGATCTATACTGTACTCCCTTTTGTTATCTCCAGAAAATAATTTTTTACCGAATTTTGGAGTTTTTTTCATAAATTTGCAAGCATTGCAGAATTGACACTTTCTAAAACCCATTTCAGATGGTAGCAACCAATTTTTTACTTTGTTGTTGTCTACTTCTTTAATACATTGGGATAGTTGAAATTTAAGGTTGGGAACCTTTCTAAAAATTATGTTAGGTCCATCGCCTAAAAATTCATTTAATGCTGCATCTCTTGTGAGGATTCCCCAGTGTTTTTGTATGATGTTCCTAAGTTCTCCACTCTGAGTGCTATGTTGGAAGATAAGTCTATTTGCTAGTTTATCATCAGTGAATTTCTTATTTTTGATTTTATATTTTAATAAATCTGACCTGTCCATGTTGGTTACTTCTTCTATTTTTTCATCTAGAAAATTAGCTGGATAATTTTTCTCTAAAAAACGTTTTTTTAGGATTTGAGATTGAACCTTATACATATCTTGTTCTTTACAATTACGTCTCAGTCGAACGAATTGACCTTTAGGGACATTTTTAAGCCAATGTTTTTGATGACAACTTTCGAGGCTTATGTAATTGTTTACGTCTATGCTCTTAAAAAAGTTTTTCGACTTCAACATTTCATTCTCAATGTATATTTCAAGGTCTAAAAATTCTACCTTGGTTTGACTATAATTCCAAGTTAGAGCTACTTTGAACTCATTTATTTTCAAATATTCCATGAATTCAAGTAATTGGTTCTCACTTCCTGACCATATGAAGAAAAGGTCATCTATGTAGCGATGATAAGACACCAGATAATAATTTTTTATTTTTTTTTGTTTTAATATTTTTTAATATTATTTTTTTTTTTTTTTTAAGTTTTAATATTTTTTTTATTTTTTTTTTATTTATTTATTTATTTTTTTTTAAATTTTTTTAAAAAATTTTTTTTGTCCACACTCATATTGTCAGTGCTAGGTAGTTTTAGAATGTTTCACAAACTTATTTTCAATATATGGAACCCCAAATGTAAAATTAAACACATAGTTAGAAACAGTAACCTCAACATCCTATCATAACTTTTCAGCGCAAACACATACAAGTACAATATATGTTTTTAAACATGCCACATGCTAACAAATAAAATCTATTTTTGAAAACATTACGATACAACTAGGTTTATAATAAGGCTAGTAGTTTAATTATGGTCCATAGGACATATAGTCAGTAACATCACTTAAACTAAAAAAGATATAACTAATACCTTCACAATAAGGGGTTAAAAAAAAAAAAAAAAATACCTACATATATCATCAGTATAGACACCAATTGCAGGCACAATGTGATTATGTTTTTTGAAGTTTTGCATATATGTATAATGCTATAACATTATAATGCATAATTTCCCAATTCTGGTTATCCATCTTAACATCTATGCATATATCAACAAAATGTATAAAACTGAAAGAAGCTGAAAAACATACTAGTTGTTTAATGACAAATTACCTAAATGCCAACTTCCAAAATGGAGGATGTAACTACAAACCTGGCAGAAACTCATCAATGGATTGTTTAAAAGGACTCTTGGACATGCGCACTAACATTCCTTGACAAAGCATACCTGCGAAACGTACGTCGGAACTGAACTGTTCTATATTGAGTTTTATCACGTCTCTACACTAGCCAGGACACCTGGGGGCTTAGCGCTACTGTCTTGCTACTAAAGAGGTTTTGGTTTCGGCGGTCACACTCCTGCTGATCCATTTACCTCTTTGCAAGTTTGGCGATTTGAAGCATTTATTACAGCATATCTGCTTTTGTACCCTTATATTGTGGTGTTATCAAGGCTTATGTGACGCTTTTATATATTTTAAAATAAATTTGTATCCAAGTTTTGCCTAGTGTACTGTTTTCCCATCAGTATAAAGTGGGAGTGCGCATATCCTTGAGCTTAGTCGAAAGCTCCAACAAATGTGAGTAGTCATTTGTTATAAAACAACTACTTCCTCAAAGTGCCATTACAGATTCACACTATGTTGCAATTTTCTGTTTCCTTTTTCATGGGATCTCACTGAGGAATGCTAACAAGCTGAAAAACTCATCCAGAGGACACAGACATATCCTTGATTCAGAACTTTATTTGGTTTTCCTTTTATGATTTTTGTTATCACATTCAGGAGGTGAGATTACCAATCAATATTTTGGAACTCCGTGCAATTTTCAGAGCTCTTCAGTCATGGCCTCTTCTAAAGAGAGAGTCGTTCATTTGTTTTCAGACGGACAATGTCAAAACCGTGGCATATGTCAATCATCAAGGAGGGACTCACAGTCCTCTGGCTATGAAAGAAGTATCTCGAATACTGGTATGGGCGGAATCCAGCTCCTGTCTAATTTCTGCGGTTCATATCCCAGGTATAGACAATTGGGAAGCGGATTATCTCAGTCGCCAAACGTTACATCCGGGCGAATGGTCTCTTCACCCAGAGGTATTTCTTCAGATTGTTCAAATGTGGGGACTTCCAGAAATAGATCTGATGGCTTCTCATCTAAACAAGAAGCTTCCCAGGTATCTGTCCAGATCCAGGGATCCTCAGGCGGAGGCAGTGGATGCATTGTCACTTCCTTGGAAGTATCATCCTGCCTATATCTTTCCGCCTCTAGTTCTTCTTCCAAGAGTGATTTCCAAGATTCTTTAGGAGTGCTCGATTGTTCTGCTGGTGGCTCCAGCATGGCCTCACAGGTTTTGGTATGCAGATCTTTTCCGGATGGCCACTTGCCAACCGTGGACTCTTCCGTTAAGACCAGACCTTCTATCGCAAGGTCCTTTTTTCCATCAGGATCTCAAATCCTTAAATTTGAAGGTATGGAGATTGAACGCTTAATTCTCAGTCATAGAGGTTTCTCTGACTCTGTGATTAATACTATGTTACAGGCTCGTAAATCTGTATCTAGGAAGATATATTATCGAGTCTGGAAGATTTACATTTCTTGGTGTTTTTCTCATCATTTTTCTTGGCATTCTTTTAGAATTCCTAGAATTTTATAGTTTCTTCAGGATGGTTTGGATAAAGGTTTGTCTGCAAGTTCCTTGAAAGGACAAATCTCTGCTCTTTCTGTTCTTTTTCACAGAAATATTGCTAGTCTTCCTGATATTCATTGTTTTGTACAAGCTTTGGTTCGTATAAAACCTGTTAAGTCAATTTCTCCTCCTTGGAGTTTGAATTTGGTTCTAGGGGCTCTTCAAGCTCCTCCGTTTGAACCTATGCATTCGCTGGACATTAAATTACTTTCTTGGAAAGTTTTGTTTCTATTGGCCATCTCTTCCGCTAGAAGAGTTTCTGAATTATCTGCACTTTCTTGTGAGTCTCCTTTTCTGATTTTTCATCAGGATAAGGCGGTGTTGCGAACTTCTTTTAAATTTGTGCCTAAGGTTGTGAATTCTAACAACATTAGTAGAGAAATTGTGGTTCCTTCATTGTGTCCTAATCCTAAGAATTCTAAGGAAAGATCGTTGCATTCTTTGGATGTGGTTGAGCTTTGAAATATTATGTTGAAGCTACTAAAAATTTCCGAAAGACTTCTAGTCTATTTGTTATCTTTTCCGGTTCTAGGAAAGGTCAGAAGGCCTCTGCCATTTCTTTGGGGTCTTGGTTAAAGTCTTTGATTCATCTTGCTTATGTTGAGTCGGGTAAAACTCCGCCTCAAAGGATTACAGCTCATTCTACTAGGTCAGTTTCTACTTCCTGGGCGTTCAGGAATGAAGCTTCGGTTGATCAGATTTGCAAAGCAGCAACTTGGTCTTCTTTGCATACTTTTACTAAATTCTACCATTTTGATGTGTTTTCTTCTTCTGAAGCAGTTTTTGGTAGAAAAGTACTTCAGGCAGCTGTTTCAGTTTGATTCTTCTGTTTATAATTTCAGTTTTTTTCATTATAAGATTTAAACTTTGTTTTGGGTGTGGATTTTTTTCAGCGGAATTGGCTGTCTTTATTTTATCCCTCCCTCTCTAGTGACTCTTGCGTGGAAGATCCACATCTTGGGTAGTCATTATCCCATACGTCACTAGCTCATAGACTCTTGCTAATTACATGAAAGAAAACATAATTTATGTAAGAACTTACCTGATAAATTCATTTCTTTCATATTAGCAATAGTCCATGAGGCCCACCCTTTTTTGTGGTGGTTATGATTTTTTTGTATAAAAGCACAATTATTTCCAAATTCCTTTGTTAATGCTTTTTACTTTTTTCTTTTATCACCCCACTTCTTGGCTATTCGTTAAACTGAATTGTGGGTGTGGTGAGAGGTGTATTTATAGGCATTTTGAGGTTTGGGAAACTTTGCCCTTCCTGGTAGGATTGTATATCCCATACGTCACTAGCTCATGGACTCTTGCCAATATGAAAGAAATTAATTTATCAGGTAAGTTCTTACATAAATTATGTTTTTCCTGGGTTTTGCTCTAGGGGCGGTTACTTTTTTCTCCTACACAGAAACGTGCGCTTTTGCTCTGCTACGCTACACTGTTTCTGGTCGGATATATCATGTGACTTCTGCTCTAACCCATTTAGTTTTCCGAGCGGAGTCACTGGCCGACTTGTTTTCTGTTCCGGGCTTAGTATCTGTTGCAAGGAAGGAGAGTGTTTGCATCGACAAGGGAATTCTCTGCACAGCATTCTCCGTTTGCTGCTTATGCAGTGTGTTTTTTGCGAGGTCAGGTAAGACACCTCAGTACGGCTAAGTTGTAGAGGTCCTGTCTTCGTTAATTCTCTAGCTGGGAGTTTTTTAAGCGTGAGGGTCATAGCTCGCTCTGTTTGCTTATTTTCTCGCTCTGTTTCTTAAAGTGACAATTTCAACTTTATTTTTATGGACATTGATCAAGACTCTGTGTCTTTTAATTCTCTGTTATGCCTTAAAGAACAAATTGTTTTTCCTATGCAATTCTGTGCTGCATGTTTAGCTAGAACTCTTGAATTTAAAGATAGGTTGTTGCCCTCTGAGCCCAATAAAGTCTCTCAGGGTGATGCTGTTCAGGTAATGCCACAGCTCTCTCCTCAAACGTCCCAAGCTTCATTGGTGTCACATGCAGTGTCCTGCGGTTCCTCTCATCCTCCTAGAGGAGTATATTTGCCTGCAGATTTTGCTACTCAGATATCTTCTGTGGTATCTGCGGCATTATCTGCTTTTCCTTTTTTAGGGAAACGCAAGAGGAAGACTAAACATTTTATCAGATGCTAAGGTGTCTGTTTCAGCTGCTAATACGCAGGTTGTCCTTCCTCATAAGTCTGATGGGGAGGATACCTTGGTAGCTTCTGAGGGTGAGATCTCAGATTCAGACAGTATAATTCCTTTGCCTGATACTGAAGAAGTTAACTTCAGATTTAAGCTTGAACACCTTCGTGTCCTGTTGATGGAGGTTTTGGCTACTTTGACGACTCAGATTGTTCTGCTGTTGTCAACCCTAAGAAATCTAGTAAACTTAATAAATACTATGATGTTCCTTCCTCCGTGGAAGAGATTCCTGTTCCTGACTGTGTGATGGAGATTATTTCTCAGGAATGGGAGAAGCCAGGGTTTCCTTTTTTCCTTCTATTTAAAAAAAAAAAAAAAAAAAGATGTGTCCTGTTGCTAATTCTATTAAGGATTAATGGCACATGGTGCCTAAAGTAGAAGGAGCTATTTCTACTCTGGCTAAGAGAACTAAGATCCCTATAAAGGATAGTTGTTCTTTTAAGGATCCCATAGACAAGAATTTGGAGGCTTACTTGAAAAAGATGTATGTTCATCAGGGTCTTCAATGGCAACCTGCAGTTTGTATTGCCACTGTAGCATCTTATTGGTGCAATTCCTTGTCTGACTCTATTTTAGAAGAGTCTCCATTAGAGGAAATCCAGGATAGGATTAAAGCCCTCAATTTAGCCAATTCCTTTATTTCTGATGCTAACATGCAAGTTATAAGACTAGGAGCCAAGATGTCTGGTTTCACTGTATTAGCCCGCAGGGCTTTGTGGCTTAAACCTTGGTTGGCTGATGTTACCTCCAAGTCTAAGCTTTTGGTGCTTCCTTATAAGGGTAAGACTTTGTTTGGACCTGTTCTAGCAGAAATTATTTTTGAGATTATGGGTGGAAAAGGGTCTTTTCTTCCTCAATATTAGAATAGACCTAAAGAACGCCAAAGAAATTTTCGTTCCTTTCGTAATTTCAGAGGTCGGAAGTCTTCCTCTTCCAAACAGGAACAGTTCAAGCCATCTTGGAAATCCAACCAATCTTGGAACAAGGTGAAGCAGTCTAAGATGTCCGCAGCTGATTCTAACTCAGCATGAAGACTCTGCCCCCGGTCCTGGATCGGATCAAGTGGGGGCAGACTTTCCCTGTTTTGTCAAGCCTGAATACGGGATATCCCAGATCCTTGGGCTGTGAACAGTATCTCAGGGTTACAAAATAGAATTAAAATCCTTTCTTTCCAAGGGCAGGTTCCACCTTTCAAGACTAGACTATCTGTAGATCAGGTAAAAAGAGAGGCATTCTTGAACTGTGTTCAGGACCTTTTTTTACCTGGCAGTGATTGTTCCTGTTCCAATAAGGGAACAGGGTCTAGGATTTTATGCAAACCTGTTCGTGGTTCCCAAAAAAGAGGGAACTTTTCGACCCATTTTAGATCTAAAGTGTCTCAAGTATCTCAGGGTACCGTCCTTCAAAATGGAAACTATTCATTCCATTCTTCATCTGGTCCAAGAGGGTCATTTCGTGAAGGATGTGTATCTCCATGTTCCTATCCTCAAGGATCATCACAAATTCCTGAGATTTGCTTTTCTGGACAAACACTTTCAGTTTGTGGCTCTTCCATTTGGCCTTGCCACAGCTCCCAGAATTTTCTCAAAGATTCTGGTTGCT
The DNA here is from genome assembly GCF_027579735.1 of Bombina bombina. NCBI lineage: Eukaryota > Metazoa > Chordata > Amphibia > Anura > Bombinatoridae > Bombina > Bombina bombina. Next base: position 1,114,474,822 of record NC_069502.1, on the reverse strand, counting down.
CTTTTGGCAGTGATCAGGTCTCAGGGAATTGCAGTCGCGCCCTACCTGAACTACATTTTTGGTCTTTTCAACAAGCAAACTCTCATACAGAGATCTTGTTGTCTTTTCTACGTTCCCATGGTTGGAAAGTGAATCTGGTAAAGAGTTCCCTTGTTCCAGCTACAAGGGTGGTTTTCTTAGGGACCATTATAGATTCCCCATCTATGAAGATTTTTCTGACAGAGGTCAGAAAAGTCAAAATTCTTTCCTCTTGCATCTCTCTTCAGTCTACGGTTTGGCCACCAGTAGCTCAATCTATGGAGGTTATTGGTCTGATGGTATTTTCCATGGACATCATTCCCTTTGCTTGATTCCATTTGAGAGCTCTGCAGTTATGCATGCTCAGACAATGGAACGGAAATAATTTGGATCTTTTTTAGAGAATAGTTCTAGATCAGTCGATAAGAGACTCTCTCCCATGGTGGTTCTCTCAAGAGCATCTGTCTCAGGGCACATGCTTTCGGAGACCTTCCATGGTGATTGTGACCACGTACACCAGTCTGCTAGGCTGGGGAGCAGTCTGGGACTCTTTAAAGGCGCAGGGTCTATGGACTCGGGAGAAGTCTGCTCTCCCCATAAATATCTTGCAGTTGAGAGCGATTTTCAATGCTCTGATGGCTTGGCCTCCGTTGTCTTTAGCCCGGTTTATCAGATTCCAGTCGGACAACATCATCTCAGTGGCTTACATCAACCACCAGGGAGGAACCCGGAGTTCCTTTGCCATGAAGGAGATGGCTCAGATTATTCAGTGGACGGATGTTCACAATTGTTGCCTATCTGCTATCCACATTCCAGGAGTTGACAATTGGGAGGTAGATTTTCTGAGCAGACAGACATTTCATCCCGGAGAGTGGGCTCTCCATCCGGAGGTGTTCTCCAGGTTAACCCTCAGATGGGGGGTGCCGGAGTTGGATCTGATGGAGTCTCGGCAGAACGCCAAACTTCCAAGTTACGGGTCAAGGTCAAGAGATCCGCAGGCCGCTCTGGTGGTTCCTTTGGTTTTCAGTCTAGCTTATGTTTCCTCCGTTTGTGCTCCTTCCACGAGTCATTGCTCATATCAAACAGGAGAGGACATTGGTGATTCTAATAGCTCCTGCGTGGCATCGCAGGATCTGGTATGCAGACCTAGTGAAAATGTCATCTCTGCCACCTTGGAGGTTACCTCTGAGGAAGGACCTTCTAGTTCAGGGTCCTTTCCTCCATCCAAATCTTGTTTCTCTGAAGCTGACTGCTTGGAGATTGAACTAGTTCTGTCTAAGCATGGGTTTTCTGAATCGTTCATTGAGACCATGTTGCAGGCTCGAAAGCCTGTAATTTGTAAGATTTATCATAAGGTTTGGTTTAAATATCTTTTATTGGTGTGATTCAAAAGGCTTCTCTTGGAGTAGGGTCAAGATTCCTAAAATTTTGTCTTTTCTCCAGGATGGTCTAGAGAAAGGTTTGTCAGTCAGTTCTCTGAGAGGTCAGATTCCTGCTTTATCTATTCTGCTTAATAAGCATCTGGCTGATGTGCCAGATGTTCATTCCTTTTGTCAGGCCTTGGTTAGAATCAGGCCTGTGTTTAAACCTGTTTCTCCTCCTTGGAGCCTTAACCTTGTTCTTAAAGTTTTGCACAAGGCTCCGTTTGAGCCAATGCATTTCATAGATATTAAAGGCTAGATTTCTTTCATGTAATTAGCAAGAGTCCATGAGCTAGTGACGTATGGGATATACATTCCTACCAGGAGGGGCAAAGTTTCCCAAACCTTAAAATGCCTATAAATACACCCCTCACCACACCCACAATTCAGTTTTACAAACTTTGCCTCCGATGGAGGTGGTGAAGTAAGTTTGTGCTAGATTCTACGTTGATATGCGCTCCGCAGCAAGTTGGAGCCCGGTTTTCCTCTCAGCGTGCAGTGAATGTCAGAGGGATGTGAGGAGAGTATTGCCTATTTGAATGCAGTGATCTCCTTCTACGGGGTCTATTTCATAGGTTCTCTGTTATCGGTCGTAGAGATTCATCTCTTACCTCCCTTTTCAGATCGACGATATACTCTTATATATACCATTACCTCTGCTGATTCTCGTTTCAGTACTGGTTTGGCTTTCTACAAACATGTAGATGAGTGTCCTGGGGTAAGTAAATCTTATTTTCTGTGACACTCTAAGCTATGGTTGGGCACTTTATTTATAAAGTTCTAAATATATGTATTCAAACATTTATTTGCCTTGACTCAGAATGTTCAACTTTCCTTATTTTTCAGACAGTCAGTTTCATATTTGGGATAAATGCATTTGTTTCAATCATTTTTTCTTACCTTAAAAAATTTGACTTTTTCCCTGTGGGCTGTTAGGCTCGCGGGGGCAGAAAATGCTTCATTTTATTGCGTCATTCTTGGCGCGGACTTTTTTGGCGCAAAATTTTTTTTCTGTTTCCGGCGTCATACGTGTCGCCGGAAGTTGCGTTATTTTTTGACGTTTTTTTGCGTCAAAAATGTCGGCGTTCCGGATGTGGCGTCATTTTTGGCGCCAAAAGCATTTAGGCGCCAAATAATGTGGGCGTCTTTTTTGGCGCTAAAAAAGATGGGCGTCATTTTTGTCTCCACATTATTTAAGTCTCATTATTTATTGCTTCTGGTTGCTAGAAGCTTGTTCACTGGCATTTTTTTCCCATTCCTGAAACTGTCATTTAAGGAATTTGATCAATTTTGCTTTATATGTTGTTTTTTTCTTTTACATATTGCAAGATGTTCCACGTTGCAACTGAGTCAGAAGATACTACAGGAAAATCACTGCACAGTGCTGGAGCTACCAAGCTAAGTGTATCTGCTATAAACTTTTGGTATCTGTTTCTCCAGCTGTTATTTGTATTGCATGTCATGTCAAACTTATTAATGCAGATAAAATTTCCTTTAGTACTGTTACATTACCTGTTGCTGTTCCGTCAACATCTAATTTTCAGAGTGTTCCTGATAACATAAGAGATTTTATTTTTTAAATCCATTAAGAAGGCTATGTCTGTTATTTCTCCTTCTAGTATACATAAAAATCTTTTAAAACTTCTCTTTTTTCAGATGAATTTTTAAATGAACATCATCATTCTGATACTGATAATGGTTCTTCTGGTTCAGAAGTTTCTGTCTCAGAGGTTGATGCTGATAAATCTTTGTATTTGTTCAAGATGGAATTTATTCGTTCTTTACTTAAAGAAGTGTTATTTGCATTAGAAATAGAGGATTCTGGTCCTCTTGATACTAAATGTAAACGTTTAAATAAGGTTTTTAAATCTCCTGTAGTTATTCCAGAAGTGTTTTATCTCCCTGATGCTATTTCTGAAGTAATTTCCAGGGAATGGAATAATTTGGGTAATTTATTTACTCCTTCTAGACGTTTAAGCAAATTATATCCTGTGCCATCTGACAGATTAGAGTTTTTTGAGACAAAAATCCCTAAGGTTATGGGGCTGTCTCTACTCCTGCTAATGTACTACTATTCCTACGGCAGATAGTACTTAATTTAAGGATCCTTTAGATAGGAAAATTGAATCCTTTCTAAGAAAAGCTTCCTTATGTTCAGGTAATCTTCTTAGACCTGCTATATTTTTAGCGGATGTTGCTGCAGCTTCAACTTTTTGGTTAGAAGCTTTAGCGCAACAAGTAACAGATCATAATTTTATAGCATTATTATTATTCTATAATATGCTAATAATTTTATTGGTGATACCATCTTTTGATATCATTAGAGTTGATGTCAGGTATATGTCTCTAGCTATTTTAGCTAGAAAAGCTTTATGGATTAAACTTGGAATGCTGACATGTCTTCTAAGTCAACTTTGCTTTCCCTTTCTTTCCAGGGTAAATAATCATTTTCGTTCCTTTCCTTACAACAAGGAACAAAAGCCTGATCCTTCATCCTCAGGAGCGGTATCAGTTTGGAAACTATTTTCAGTTTGGAATATATCCAAGCCTTATAGAAACCTATAGCCAGCTCCTAAGTACCTATGAAGGTGCGGCCCTTATTCCAGCTCAGCTGGTATGGGGCAGATTACGTTTTCTTCAAAGAAATTTGGATCAATTCCGTTTTTAATCTCTGGTTTCAGAAACATTGTTTCAGAAAGGTACAGAATTGGCTTCAAGTTAAGGCCTCCTGCTAAGAGATTCTTTTCTTTCCCGTGTCCCAGTTAATACAGCAAAGGCTCAGCATTTCTGAAATGTGTTTCAGATCTAGAGTTGGCTGGAGTATTTATGCCAGTTCCAGTTCTGGAACAGGGGCTGGGGTTTTATTTTATCTCTTCATTGTACCAAAGAAGGTCAATTCCTTCAGACCAGTTCCGGATCTATCATTATTGAATCGTTATGTTAGGATACCAACATTCAAGATGGTTACTGTAGGACTATCCTGCCTTTTGTTTAGCAAGGGCATTATATGTCTACAATAGATTTACAGGATGTGTATCTGCATATTCCGATTCATCCAGATCACTTTTAGTGTCTGAGATTCTCTTTTTAGACAAGCATTACCAGTTTTGTGGCTCTACCGTTTGGCCTAGCCTCAGTTCCAAGAATTTTTTTCAAAGGTTCTCGGTGCCCTTCTTTCTGTAATCAGAGAATAGGGTTTTGGTATTTCCTTATTTGGACGATATCTTGGTACTTGCTCAGTCTTCTCATTTTCGAAGAATCTCATACGAATCGACTTGTGTTGTTTCTTCAAGTTCATGGTTGGAGGATCAATTTACCAATCAGTTCATTGATTCCTCAGACAAGGGTAACCTTTTTTGGGTTCTAGATAAATTCAGTGTCTATGACTCTGTCCTTGTCAGTCAGGAGAAGTTTAACATTGATATCAGCTTGTCAAAACCTTCAGTCACAATCATTCCCTTTGGTAGCCTTATGCATGGAAATGTTGAGTCTTAGGACTGCCGCATCAGATGCGATCTCCTTTGCTCGTTTTCACATGCGACCTCTTCAGCTCTGTATGCTGAACCAATGGTGCAGGGATTACTCAAAGATATCTCTATTAATATCTTTAAACCGATTTTACGACACTCTCTGACATGGTGGACAGATCACCATCGTTTAGTTCAAGGGGCTTCTTTGTTCGTCCGACCTGGACTATAATCTCAACAGATGCAAGTCTTACAGGTTGGGGAGCTGTGTGGGGGTATCTGACGGCACAAGGGGTTTGGGAATCTCAGGAGGTGAGATTTCCGATCAATATTTTGGAACTCCGTGCAATTTTCAGAGCTCTTCAGTTTTGGCCTCTTCTGAAGAGAGAGTTGTTCATTTGTTTTCAGATAGACAATGTCACAACTGTGGCATACATCAATCATCAAGGAGGGATTCACAGTCCTCTGGCTATGAAAGAAGTATCTCGAATTTTGGTTTGGGCGGAATCCAGCTCCTGTCTAATCTCTGTGGTTCATATCCCAGGTATGGACAATTGGAAAGCGGATTATCTCAGTCGCCAAACGTTGCATCCGGGCGAATGGTCTCTTCACCCAGAGGTATTTCTTCAGATTGTTCAAATGTGGGAACTTCCAGAAATAGATCTGATGGCTTCTCATCTAAACAAGAAACTTCCCAGGTATCTGTCCAGATCCCGGGATCCTCAGGCGGAGGCAGTGGATGCATTATCTCTTCCTTGGAAGTATCATCCTGCCTATATCTTTCCGCCTCTAGTTCTTCTTCCAAGAGTAATCTCCAAGATTCTGAAGGAATGCTCGTTTGTTCTGCTGGTAGCTCCGGCATGGCCTCACAGGTTTTGGTATGCGGATCTTGTCCGGATGGCCTCTTGCCAACCGTGGACTCTTCCGTTCAGACCAGACCTTGTGTCTCAAGGTCCTTTTTTCCATCAGGATCTGAAATCCTTAAATTTAAAGGTATGGAGATTGAACGCTTGATTCTTGGTCAAAGAGGTTTCTCTGACTCTGTGATTAATACTATGTTACAGGCTCGTAAATCTGTATCCAGAGAGATATATTATAGAGTCTGGAAGACTTGTATTTCTTGGTGTCTTTCTCATCATTTTTCTTGGCATTCTTTTAGAATACCGAGAATATTCCAGTTTCTTCAGGATGGTTTAGATAAGGGTTTGTCAGCAAGTTCCTTGAAAGGTCAAATCTCTGCTCTTCCTGTTCTTTTTCACAGAAAGATTGCTATTCTTCCTGATATTCATTGTTTTGTACAAGCTTTGGTTCGTATAAAGCCTGTCATTAAGTCAATTTCTCCTCCTTGGAGTTTGAATTTGGTTCTGGGGGCTCTTCAAGCTCCTCCATTTGAACCTATGCATTCATTGGATATTAAATTACTTTCTTGGAAAGTTTTGTTCCTTTTGGCCATCTCTTCTGCCAGAAGAGTTTCTGAATTATCTGCTCTTTCTTGTGAGTCTCCTTTTCTGATTTTTCATCAGGATAAGGCGGTGTTGCGAACTTCTTTTGAATTTTTACCTAAGTTGTGAATTCCAACAACATTAGTAGAGACATTGTGGTTCCTTCATTATGTCCTAATCCTAAGAATTCTAAGGAGAAATCGTTGCATTCTTTGGATGTTATTAGAGCTTTGAAATATTATGTTGAAGCTACTAAGTCTTTCCGAAAGACTTCTAGTTTATTTGTTATCTTTTCCGGTTTTAGAAAGGCCAGAAAACTTCTGCCATTTCTTTGGCATCTTGGTTGAAATCTTTAATTCATCTTGCCTATGTTGAGTCGGGTAAGACTCCGCCTCATAGGATTACAGCTCATTCTACTAGTTCAGTTTCTACTTCCTGGGCGTTTAGGAATGAAGCTTCGGTTGATCAGATTTGCAAAGCGGCAACTTGGTCCTCTTTGCATACTTTTAACAAATTCTACCATTTTGTTGTATTTTCTTCTTCTGAAGCAGTTTTTGGTAGAAAAGTACTTCAGGCAGCGTTTTCAGTTTGAATCTTCTGCTTATGTTTTTCATTAAACTTTATTTTGGGTGTGGATTATTTTCAGCAGGAATTGGCTGTCTTTATTTTATCCCTCCCTCTCTAGTGACTCTTGTGTGGAAAGATCCACATCTTGGGTAGTCATTATCCCATACGTCACTAGCTCATGGACTCTTGCTAATTACATGAAAGAAAACATAATTTATGTAAGAACTTACCTGATAAATTAATTTCTTTCATATTAGCAAGAGTCCATGAGGCCCGCCCTTTTTTGTGGTGGTTATGATTTTTTTGTATAAAGCACAATTATTCCAATTCCTTATTTTATATGCTTTCGCACTTTTTTCTTATCACCCCACTTCTTGGCTATTCGTTAAACTGAATTGTGGGTGTGGTGAGGGGTGTATTTATAGGCATTTTAAGGTTTGGGAAACTTTGCCCCTCCTGGTAGGAATGTATATCCCATACGTCACTAGCTCATGGACTCTTGCTAATATGAAAGAAATGAATTTATCAGGTAAGTTCTTACATAAATTATGTTTTATTAAGCCCATACGGCAGCAAGTTCTCTCAAGAACTTGCTCGCCGTCATTTATCAAGCAGCGGTCACTAGACCGCTGCTTCCTGAGCCTCTTCGCTACCGCTAATCTGGCTGTGATTGGCTGTGCGCGGGCAGGGGGCGGGATTGCATGCGAGCGCAAAATTGCTCTCGTGTGCAATGCTAAATACCTGCGGGTATTTTCGCCCCGCCACAGGCGAGCTGAGGCGTACAGGGGCGCGTATACACGCCCCTGTACGCCTCGGCTTAAATAAATCTAGCCCAATGTTATCTTGGAAGGTTTTGTTTCTTGTTGCTATCTCTTCTCTGCTCTGAGAGTTTCTGAACTCTCGGCTTTGCAGTGTGATTCACCTTACCTTATTTTTCATGCAGATAAGGCGGTTCTTTGTACTAAATTGGGTTTTCTCCTTAAGGTGGTTTCAATTAGGAATATTAATCAGGAGATTGTTGTTCCTTCCCTTGGTCCCAATCCTCCTCCTCATAAGGAACGTTTGTTGCACAATTTGGATGTTGTGCGTGCTCTAAATTTCTATCTTCAGGCGACTAAAGATTTTCACCAAACTTTTGCCCTGTTGGTTTTTCTGGTAAGCGCAAGGGTCAGAAGGCTTCTTTTACTTCTCTTTCCTTCTGGTTGAGAAGTATGATTTGTTTTGCTTACAAGACTGCTGGTCAGCAGCCTCTTGAGAGAGTTATGGCTCATTCCCGGGCTGTCTCCTCTTCTTGGGCTTTAAAAAATGAAGCTTCTGTGGAACAGATTTGCAAGGCTGCAACTTGGTCTTCTTTGCATACTTTTTCCAAATTTGATACTTTCGCTTCGGCTGAGGCTGCTTTTGGGAGAAAGGTTCTTCAAGCGTTAGTGCCTTCTGTTTAGGTCTGCCAGTCTTGTTTTCCCTCCCTATTGATTCTGTGTCCTCTAGCTTGGGCATTGGTTCCCACTAGTAATTGAATGACGTAGTGGACTCTCCATATCTTAGGAAAGAAAACAAAATGTATGCTTACCTGATAAATTTTGTTTCTTTCCGGATATGTAGAGTCCACGAATGTTAAAGGGACATTCAACACCAGAATTTTTGTTGTTTAAAAAGAAAGATAATCCCTTTATTACCCATTCCCCAATTTTGCATAACCAACATTGTTATAGAAATACACTTTTTACCTCTTTGATTACCTTGTATCTAAGCCTCTGCAAACTGCCCCCTTATATCAGTTCTTTTGACCGACTTGCATTTTAACCAATCAGTGCTCAGTCCAGGGTAACTTCACGTGCATGAGCTCAATGTCATCTATAAGAAACACATGAACTAATGCCCTCTAGTGGTCAAAATGCATTCATATTAGAGGCAGTCTTCAAGGTCTAAGAAATTAGCATATGAACCTCCTAGAATTGTCTTTCAACTAAGAATACCAAGAGAACAAAGAAAAATTGGTGATAAAAGTAAATTTGAAAGTTACATTCCCTATTTAAATCATGAATGTTTTTTGGGGACTTGACTGTCCCTTTAAGAATGTTATTTTTGACTAAACCTCAGGCACCGCTGCACTTTTGTGTTATTCCTTTTTCCATTTCCTTTTGGTCGAATGACTGGGGATTATGGGTAGGGGAGTGACATTTGACAACTGTGCTGTGGTGCTCTTTGCCGCCTCCTGCTGGCCAGGAGTGATATTCCCACTAGTAATTGAATGGCGTTGTGGACTCTCCATATCCGGAAATAAATAAATTTATCAGCTAAGCTAAAGTTTGTTTTTATCACTTTATATTGGAAAAGGGGGGCAAAATAAATGAAAGCATTTTGTGTTATAATCTTACTGTCCCTTTAACCCAGATGAAGTATAATGAACAACCAGCTCTGTAACTGAATAAGTCCACATAAATAAGGTGAGCCGCACACACCCTGTCAACTACTGACCTGTAAATAGGCCCTGTAGGTCATTGTTTCTCAATTGGGCTTGATCAATGTTAACGCACAATAGTGCTAATATTGTTGCAATTCCTTTGTAATCTGGGCCTATTTGTTTAAACCTTGCAAAATGACATACTCCAGAGCCTTCCTGTCCAGTGATTGGTGGACTCGTATGTATTGTGCTCCTTGTGGTTTTCTTAAACTGTGTATTTACTCTGCAGGCTTTAAAAATAAAAAAAACTCTAATGAATTGGAGAATTTTCTTTTTTTACACTTTGTTCTTTCATATTTCTTTATATTAAGTCAGTTTATTCAAAACAAAAATCAGTTTAAAGGGACATGAAACCCAAAATTGTTATTTTGTGATTTAGTTAGAACAAGTTTCAACTACCTTCCAGTATCATTTGTTAAAGGAGCAGCAATGCACTACTGGTTTCTAACTAAGTGAGCCAATGACAATCAATATAAATATATTATATATAACTAGGTTCTTTGCTACTCCTGAGCTTACCTAGATAAACCTTTCAGCAAAGGATAACAAGAGAAGGAAGAAAATGAAATAGAAGTAAATAGGAAGGTTTTTTTAAAATTGTATGCTCTGTCTAAATCGTGAATGCCTAATTATGACGTTACTGTCCCTTTAATCTTCCATTACAAGTGAACTATACATTGGAAGAAAGAGTTTGCCACATACACTTTTAACAAAACGAGTTTTGGAGTTTTAATCTCTATTACATTATAAATGCAATAATTTGAATCTTGTTGTTTTGCAGGTGGTTCGGCAAATGATGTGGCTGATGGATCATATATTCAAATACACAAATTTTGGAGTGGTATCTCTTGTACATGGGGATTTCTTTATCCGACAAGTAAGCAGTGCTTTTTTATTTCATAATTCTAATGTTTGTTTTGTTGTTTAGTAAAATATGATCGCCAATTTTAATGTGTTGCAGCAGTGCCGATATAGCATTGATATGCTTTGTTAGGGAGTGATATTTCAATGGACACTATTATAAAATATTTTTCTCCTTAATCTGTTTCAAGCTACTTTATACCTACTGCAGAGTATTCAATGTATGGGAAATTGTTCTTTTGTCCTTATTTTTATATTTAAAATAACTGTTTTTGCTCATTAAAACCATCAACCGTTGTTTAAGGACATTCCCATAAAAATGGGCTACACTTGCAAGTAAAGCAGGCCTGCCTATGTTATCTATGTCTAAACACGCTGCCTAATAGTTATTGTAATGCTAATTATGGCTTGGGGGTTTAATGAGCTCCCCAGCAGGAGATTAATTAGTGCTATTGTCTCCTGTTTACAGAGTATGTTTGTTTATATTTTTAATATAGAAGGTAGTTTCTACAGGCAAAATCAGCAATTTCAAATAACAAAATAAAGACAAAGGAACTGTTTGCTAACAAATACACTACACTGGTAAAATGGATCATTGGCAACACATTAAAGGAGAAAACTTTGTTCAATGTCCCTTTAATGTGAAAGTAAATTTTATTTAACAATATTAATGCAATGGATAACTATTATATCAATAAATTGAGTCGCTAAGTTTTTTTATTTTTTTTATTTGTTTTTATTTTTAATATTTTTTACATTTTAATACCATTTCGTATCTTCCTCCGCCTCCCCGTTCATTTCCTGCTTCTGTTTGCTTACACTTAAGAGCGGTCCCACCTGCTCTTATGTGTTCATGCATGCGCTTTCTTGTGAACTAAAATTTATTGCGCACGCGTGGTTAGTGCCGATGCGGCTTAGTGGTTCGTTGTTTCCCTTTTGATTTCAATGCACATGCGTGTCTCATGGATGCGCTTCTTGACACAGAGTAAATTCAATGAGACACTTATGCGCAATTGAAGGTGGGGGCGTATAGTGTAGTTTTCAGACGCCACTGGGAGACGAATAGAAATAGTGAAAGGGTTTTTTTTTTTTTTTTTTTTAAAGTGTTTTTATTGAGGCAATCAAAACAATCACAAAACAATTACAAATTGAAGGGCAACATCACAAGTACAATAATGCAAAAGACATTGGTTACATAGTGCAATACACCAACTAGTAGGGAATCACATCTCGCCTAGCCGGTTCCAACTATTACCCTTCAACATTGCACCTCATTTTATTTTTATATCTGCGTAGTGTCCTCAATGTGACAGAGATCCACCCAAGGGATCTGAAAACTAGAAGATTATAGTTGAGGACACATCATTAATACAGTAATACCATATAGAGAGATGAGAAAACTGCCGACATTAATTGAACCCGCTTAAGCAACTTCAAATAATATTAGACATTACATAAAATAAAACATTGACATGTATGGAATATAAGCAGTATAGAAATACAAGTTGGTCAGATGTGGATGCAAAAAACAACATTTTCACCAATCTTTCTTAAAATAAAACATGATATGGAAAAATGGGCAAAATTTAAACTCACCCTGACCGGTAAAATTAACCTAATTAAAATGTTGCTGTTTCCCAAACTGTTATACTTAATGCAAAATCTACGGATCTTAAATTATATAAATAAGCGTGCACCCAATTTTTGTGGGCCAAGAAAAGACGGGCTATATCACTTAAAAAACTCTCTTTTTCTAGAAGAGACGGGGGCTGTGCTTTACCAGATATTGAGACTTATAACTTAGCCTGTATCGCGAAGATTGCATTGGATTGGCTAGCAAAGACTGACCATTATTCGGTTTCACCTCTGGAAGAGATTTTGGTAGCCCCATACTCTCTCTGCGCTCTGTTGCATACTACTATCGACAAATGTCCTCATAAAATTAAACAGTTCCCGGCCATACAAATGGTAATTAAGGCATGGCAAAAGATTCTTGTACAACTAAATATACCAGTAACCTACTCAAAACATCTTCCTATTCAAGGAAACCCTAATTTTACACCGGGAATAGAATCTAAAATCTTTAAAAACTGGGCAGCGAAAGGACTAATTAAGGTAAATCAACTGATAGAGGATGACTTGGAGATCTGTAAGTCTTTTTCTCAAATACAACAGGAATTTGAGTTACCAAGCAAAGAATTTTATGCATACCTGCAAATAAGACACTATCTCCAGGGAACATTACAGTTAAATATAATGGTAGAGACATGGGATAAAATGGACCCGGCCATAATTCTTTTTAAGGCAGGGAAGTATAGTATTTCAACCATCTACAAAATAATTAATAGTACGTATGGACAGCGTAATATTGAAAGAATAGCAGACAGTTGGCAAGTTTCAACTGAAAAAATTCAGACTAGCTTTAATCTGGTAGACAGAGCAACAATTGCTTCCTCGTGGAGAGAATCACATACAAAAATTATAAATCGCATCTATATTACACCTCAAGTAAAGGCTAGATGGGACAAAACACTGGCACGTTGTCACAAATGTAAAACTATTAACGCCGACTTAGATCACTGTTTTTGGAGCTGTACAAAAATTAAAAAATTCTGGTTTAAAGTAACAAATTGGGCAAGCAAAATAAATCAAAGCAAGATACAATTTAATGATAAGAGTGTTTTCTTCTTAATAAACCAGGAGGAGTTAGAATATAAAAATATTCGCCAATTAAATACGCTAATCATTACGGGTAGATTGCTGATCTTGAAACATTGGAAATCGCACCAAGTTCCAAGTCTGAAAGAATTTATACAAAAACTCAAAAACCAATTAATTTTAGAACAATTGGATACATCAATAGACTCAGAGCATAGAATTAAACAATTTTTCTATAAATGGAAAAGTATAATCCATAGCTTCCCTACAGAAATACAAAAACAAATAATTTCTCCATTTAAGGGCTCTATCTATATGGAAACCGCCATAGCAAACGGCGAATTCCCTGATTAATGTTAAGAGTAGAATTGGGGATGGTGGGAGGTTTAGAGGGGTGTGGAGGCTTGTTTTGTCTGTTTGTTTTTTCCTTTATTTTTTTTTTTTTTTCTCTTTTTTCTTTCTTTTCTTTCTTGTTAGTTTTATATATCAAGGAAAATACCATACAGAATGCAAGCTAATGCAAGTCAATGCAAGTTTCTTGTAAGTTTATTGGTAATAGTATTTGCTTGTTTCTCTTTTTTTTTCATATAAATGTTTATTGAAAGTTGTAACTAACGATAATGCAGGATTTGACTGTATAACTTTTTTTTGGAACCATTGTGTGATATGGCTTTTCCTTTTGTTTTACTGTCATGCCTCTGTGAATTTGAAAGGTATGGAATTGCATTCTGTTATGGTTAATAAAAAGCTATTTAAAAAAAAAAAAAAACAACATTTTCAGTCTGTCACATGAAGAAAAAACTTAAACAATCCTATGTTAGCTCATCTTTAGGTTAAAGATTAAATAAAAATGAAGTTACGACAGCTAACAAGCTATATGTAGGAAAAGGTATATATGCAAACACAGCAATATTATTCTTATTAGGGCCCAAAGAGCAACTAAGACTCATTGGACAGGGCAGAGACTACGTAACTCTGCCAAACAGGAATGGGGGGGCAATGTTGGAAAGAAATTACTGAGTCCTTACCGCACTGGGATTAAAAATGGTGGATATTCGCAGCCTCTAAAAAGTTTAAGTGGGTGGGATAGAGCGGTTATGCATTATATAAGGGCTCAGAGAGCACAAGAGAGAAACTCTTACCTTAGAAGTTAGTGCACAAAATAATTAGCAACGAATACACATCTAGGTAAGTAACAAAAGAGTTCTCAATTATTGCATTAAGGCACACATATTCATCAGATCCATAGGACTGTTGGAGCTTTGAAAGGATAATACCTGACTAGTAGTCCCAAAATACCTGGATATTTCGACAAAGCTTTGTAACCTAAATGGTGCTCGCATTAAAAGACATTTATATACTTAATGTTACTTCAGGAATAAACAAAATTAACACGGCAATTACTATACCTCTTAGCAATAGCAAAAATCAAGGATACAGGAAATGCATACTTTTAGGCAAGTGACAAGAAGAATGTACACTATACTTAGAGGAGACAGTACTAGCCTACTAACTGTTCGTACTTCTCACAAGTGCGAACTGGGTGTAAAGTGAATGTTGTGTGTTTGTTAGTGGCGCCCAAGGGCTGACTGTTGTGAGGTGTATAAGTGTTTGATGGGTATAAATAATTCAATACCTTACTAATACTTAGTGATAGACTCGTGACTTATATCTTATTAAGTGATAAATAAAAAAATAAATATACTTTTAGGCAACTAAACATTTACACAAGTACCATTAACTCTCCATTAGTCTTACACAAATCATATATAGCAAGAGGGGTCAGTCACATAGTCTAAGAAGGAAAACTGAGGCGTCTCGGCCACAGACAGCCCTGTCACCCAAAAAAGACTAGCTGCCCATGCTTTGATACAGAATAATTTGATTGCAATAAATGACCCCTATCATTGTCTCTCTATCTAGTACATGAGTATGTAATAGTACTATGCTAACAATCTTCCCCTGTTTTAGGTAGTACAAAAGTTGACAAATACTGCAGCTAGGAGAATAGTTTGTTTGTTTCTAGGCAAGCATGGAGTCCATCATAAAGTTAGTGACTTCCCATATATATAACTGTGGGCTAATCATATATCCCCATGTGCCCAATAAAGCTAGAGAAGAGAAAAAGAATATAAGAAAAAGGGGGAAAAAAAAGTACTTTTACATCAATGAATATTTACATTTGAATACATGTGTGTGTATATATAGGCAAGGAAAAGTACATCAGATTGTTGAGCTGTGGGGCAGCACAACAAAGGGAGTCCTGAAGCTGTTAGAGAGTCTTGGTGGATATATTGTGCCCAAACCACCTTCTTCCACGCACTCTCTTCACCCAATACCCGCTCTAAGGGATCGTAGCAGTCTATAGATGACCCGCACGCCAGTCCACGGATCCCAGGGTAAATAGTGGCTCATAGCCCAATACATCCGTAGGGTCTGACGGTACTTCCAGCAGGGATGTTATAACAATCATGCCATGCTGCTGACTGAGAGGAGCAGGCCTGGAGATGCGTGGACGCTGTCACGCTCTGTGGTGCCTGCTTCTATGTGCGAGTGGCAAAATTTCGACCCACTCAATACTTGCAAGCTACTTGTGTCGGCAGAGAGTAAAGCTCCGACTCAAGGCTTGCATCTATTGGCGCCAATGGCGAGGAGCACGCCTGGAGAGTTGCAGGCACTATGTCTCCTGTGCTTCTTTGCGCTCCTCTTCCATGTTACCACTCCGTGTGCGCGCCACTAGAATTTTGTTAATAAAGGCATCAAGCCTCTCGCAGATCCTCCTCCAATGCTCCTCCAGCAAGTCCCTGAAAGCAATATAGGGTACCTGGGCCTCCATGCCATGCGGCAGTGCACCATAGCCCTCATTAGGCATTATAATGCAGCAGATGCTTGGAGGATTTTTATACGCTTTTAAGTGCTGCAGTGATTCCTCCTGTTAGGTGTGCGAATCCACCAAAATAGCGCTCAAGTGCATGGAGGGCAGCTCCACCTCAACTTTCCTCTCTGCCAGAATCGCTTCGACCTTTACCGGCAGTCTCTCTTCACAAATCTTTTTGTTGCTTAAGTCACCATCTTTAGTGTCTCTGACTCCATGATCCCCCCATGGAATACTCGTGCCCCGTATTAGGTCTTGTATTAGAGGAAAAGAGGCTTTTGCATGCTACCAAACTCAATCATACAGTATCCCCTCTAGGTAGGACTTAACATTAATTACTTCAGGCTGGCAAATTAGGTAGATAAGTCTCTTTTTGTGAGTCTTGAGTCAGGAGTGAAAGGGTTTTTCGTTATTTGTAAATAAAGTTTCTTTCATGTAATTAGCAAGAGTCCATGAGCTAGTGACGTATGGGATATACATTCCTACCAGGAGGGGCAAAGTTTCCCAAACCTTAAAATGCCTATAAATACACCCCTCACCACACCCACAATTCAGTTTTACAAACTTTGCCTCCGATGGAGGTGGTGAAGTAAGTTTGTGCTAGATTCTACGTTGATATGCGCTCCGCAGCAAGTTGGAGCCCGGTTTTCCTCTCAGCGTGCAGTGAATGTCAGAGGGATGTGAGGAGAGTATTGCCTATTTGAATGCAGTGATCTCCTTCTAAGGGGTCTATTTCATAGGTTCTCTGTTATCGGTCGTAGAGATTCATCTCTTACCTCCCTTTTCAGATCGACGATATACTCTTATATATACCATTACCTCTGCTGATTCTCGTTTCAGTACTGGTTTGGCTATCTGCTATATGTAGATGAGTGTCCTGGGGTAAGTAAGTCTTATTTCTCCAACATAGGTGTGTCCGGTCCACGGCGTCATCCTTACTTGTGGGATATTCTCTTCCCCAACAGGAAATGGCAAAGAGCCCAGCAAAGCTGGTCACATGATCCCTCCTAGGCTCCGCCTACCCCAGTCATTCTCTTTGCCGTTGTACAGGCAACATCTCCACGGAGATGGCTTAGAGTTTTTTAGTGTTTAACTGTAGTTTTTTATTATTCAATCAAGAGTTTGTTATTTTAAAATAGTGCTGGTATGTACTATTTACTCTGAAACAGAAAAGAGATGAAGATTTCTGTTTGTATGAGGAAAATGATTTTAGCAACCGTTACTAAAATCCATGGCTGTTCCACACAGGACTGTTGAGAGGAATTAACTTCAGTTGGGGGAACAGTGAGCAGTCTTTTGCTGCTTGAGGTATGACACATTCTAACAAGACGATGTAATGCTGGAAGCTGTCATTTTCCCTATGGGATCCGGTAAGCCATTTTTATTCAGACAGTAAATAAGGGCTTCACAAGGGCTTATTAAGACTGTAGACATTTTCTGGGCTAAATCGATTCATATATTACACATATTTAGCCTTGAGGAATCATTTAATCTGGGTATTTTTGTTAAATAATATCGGCAGGCACTGTTTTAGACACCTTATTCTCTAGGGGCTTTCCCTAATCATAGGCAGAGCCTCATTTTCGCGCCGGTATTGCGCACTTGTTTTTGAGAAGCATGACATGCAGTCGCATGTGTGAGGAGCTCTGATACATAGAAAAGACTTTCTGAAGGCGTCATTTGGTATCGTATTCCCCTTTGGGCTTGGTTGGGTCTCAGCAAAGCAGATACCAGGGACTGTAAAGGGGTTAAAGTTAAAAACGGCTCCGGTTCCGTTATTTTAAGGGTTAAAGCTTCCAAATTTGGTGTGCAATACTTTTAAGGCTTTAAGACACTGTGGTGAAATTTTGGTGAATTTTGAACAATTCCTTCATACTTTTTCGCAATTGCAGTAATAAAGTGTGTTCAGTTTAAAATTTAAAGTGACAGTAACGGTTTTATTTTAAAACGTTTTTTGTACTTTGTTATCAAGTTTATGCCTGTTTAACATGTCTGAACTACCAGATAGACTGTGTTCTGAATGTGGGGAAGCCAAGGTTCCTTCTCTTTTAAATAAATGTGATTTATGTGACACTGAAAATGATGCCCAAGATGATTCCTCAAGTGAGGGGAGTAAGCATGGTACTGCATCATTCCCTCCTTCGTCTACACGAGTCTTGCCCACTCAGGAGGCCCCTAGTACATCTAGCGCGCCAATACTCCTTACTATGCAACAATTAACGGCTGTAATGGATAATTCTATCAAAAACATTTTAGCCAAAATGCCCACTTATCAGCGTAAGCGCGACTGCTCTGTTTTAGATACTGAAGAGCATGAGGACGCTGATGATAATGGTTCTGTAATGCCCCTACACCAGTCTGAGGGGGCCAGGGAGGTTTTGTCTGAGGGAGAAATTTCAGATTCAGGGAAAATTTCTCAACAAGCTGAACCCGATGTGATTACATTTAAATTTAAGTTGGAACATCTCCGCGCTCTGCTTAAGGAGGTATTATCCACTCTGGATGATTGTGAGAATTTGATCATCCCAGAGAAACTATGTAAAATGGACAAGTTCCTAGAGGTCCCGGGGCTCCCAGAAGCTTTTCCTATACCCAAGCGGGTGGCGGACATTGTAAATAAAGAATGGGAAAGGCCCGGTATTCCTTTCGTCCCTCCCCCCATATTTAAAAAATTGTTTCCTATGGTCGACCCTAGAAAGGACTTATGGCAGACTGTCCCCAAGGTCGAGGGAGCGGTTTCTACTTTAAACAAACGCACCACTATACCCATAGAAGATAGTTGTGCTTTCAAAGATCCTATGGATAAAAAATTAGAAGGTTTGCTTAAAAAGATGTTTGTTCAGCAAGGTTACCTTCTACAACCAATTTCATGCATTGTCCCTGTCACTACAGCCGCGTGTTTCTGGTTCGATGAGCTAGTAAAGGCGATCGATAGTGATTCTCCTCCTTATGAGGAGATTATGGACAGAATCCGTGCTCTCAAATTGGCTAATTCTTTCACCCTAGACGCCACTTTGCAATTGGCTAGGTTAGCGGCGAAGAATTCTGGGTTTGCTATTGTGGCGCGTAGAGCGCTTTGGTTGAAATCTTGGTCAGCGGATGCGTCTTCCAAGAACAAACTCCTTAACATTCCTTTCAAGGGGAAAACGCTGTTTGGCCCTGACTTGAAAGAGATTATCTCTGATATCACTGGGGGTAAGGGCCACGCCCTTCCTCAGGATAGGTCTTTCAAGGCCAAAAATAAACCTAATTTTCGTCCCTTTCGTAGAAACGGACCAGCCCCAAGTGCTACGTCCTCTAAGCAAGAGGGTAATACTTCTCAAGCCAAGCCAGCCTGGAGACCAATGCAAGGCTGGAACAAGGGAAAGCAGGCCAAGAAACCTGCCACTGCTACCAAGACAGCATGAAATGTTGGCCCCCGATCCGGGACCGGATCTGGTGGGGGGCAGACTCTCTCTCTTCGCTCAGGCTTGGGCAAGAGATGTTCTGGATCCTTGGGCACTAGAAATAGTCTCCCAAGGTTATCTTCTGGAATCTTAGATCTCAAGATCTTAAACAAGTTTCTCAAGGTTCCATCGTTCAAAATGGAAACCATTCGAACAATTCTTCCTTCCATCCAGGAAGGTCAATTCATGACAACGGTGGATTTAAAGGATGCGTATCTACATATTCCTATCCACAAGGAACATCATCGGTTCCTAAGGTTCGCATTCCTGGACAAGCATTACCAGTTCGTGGCGCTTCCTTTCGGATTAGCCACTGCTCCAAGGATTTTCACAAAGGTACTAGGGTCCCTTCTAGCGGTGCTAAGACCAAGGGGCATTGCAGTAGTACCTTACTTGGACGACATTCTGATTCAAACGTCGTCCCTTCCTCAAGCAAGGGCTCACACGGACATAGTCCTGGCCTTTCTCAGATCTCACGGATGGAAAGTGAACGTGGAAAAGAGTTCTCTATCTCCGTCGACAAGGGTTCCCTTCTTGGGAACAATAATAGACTCCTTAGAAATGAGGATTTTTCTGACAGAGGCCAGAAAAACAAAAATTCTAAACTCTTGTCAAACACTTCATTCCGTTCCTCTTCCTTCCATAGCGCAGTGCATGGAAGTAATAGGTTTGATGGTAGCGGCAATGGACATAGTTCCTTTTGCGCGCATTCATCTAAGACCATTACAACTGTGCATGCTCAGTCAGTGGAATGGGGACTATACAGACTTGTCTCCGAAGATACAAGTAAATCAGAGGACCAGAGACTCACTCCGTTGGTGGCTGTCCCTGGACAACCTGTCACAAGGGATGACCTTCCGCAGACCAGAGTGGGTCATTGTCACGACCGACGCCAGTCTGATGGGCTGGGGCGCGGTCTGGGGATCCCTGAAAGCTCAGGGTCTTTGGTCTCGGGAAGAATCTCTTCTACCGATAAATATTCTGGAACTGAGAGCGATATTCAATGCTCTCAAGGCTTGGCCTCAGCTAGCAAAGGCCAAGTTCATACGGTTTCAATCAGACAACATGACGACTGTTGCGTACATCAACCATCAGGGGGGAACAAGGAGTTCCCTGGCGATGGAAGAAGTGACCAAAATCATTCAATGGGCGGAGACTCACTCCTGCCACCTGTCTGCAATCCACATCCCAGGAGTGGAAAATTGGGAAGCGGATTTTCTGAGTCGTCAGACATTACATCCGGGGGAGTGGGAACTCCATCCGGAAATCTTTGCCCAAATTACTCAACTGTGGGGCATTCCAGACATGGATCTGATGGCCTCTCGGCAGAACTTCAAGGTTCCTTGCTACGGGTCCAGATCCAGGGATCCCAAGGCGACTCTAGTAGATGCACTAGTAGCACCTTGGACCTTCAAACTAGCTTATGTATTCCCGCCGTTTCCTCTCATCCCCAGGCTGGTAGCCAGGATCAATCAGGAGAGGGCATCGGTGATCTTGATAGCTCCTGCGTGGCCACGCAGGACTTGGTATGCAGATCTGGTGAATATGTCATCGGCTCCACCATGGAAGCTACCTTTGAGACGAGACCTTCTTGTTCAAGGTCCGTTCGAACATCCGAATCTGGTCTCACTCCAACTGACTGCTTGGAGATTGAACGCTTGATCTTATCAAAACGAGGGTTCTCAGATTCTGTTATTGATACTCTTGTTCAGGCCAGAAAGCCTGTAACTAGAATAATTTACCACAAAATATGGAAAAAATATATCTGTTGGTGTGAATCTAAAGGATTCCCTTGGGACAAGGTAAAAATTCCTAAGATTCTATCCTTTCTTCAAGAAGGATTGGAGAAAGGATTATCTGCAAGTTCCTTGAAGGGACAGATTTCTGCCTTGTCTGTGTTACTTCACAAAAAGCTGGCAGCTGTGCCAGATGTTCAAGCCTTTGTTCAGGCTCTGGTTAGAATCAAGCCTGTTTACAAACCTTTGACTCCTCCTTGGAGTATCAACTTAGTTCTTTCAGTTCTTCAGGGGGTTCCGTTTGAACCCTTACATTCCGTTGATATTAAGTTATTATCTTGGAAAGTTTTGTTTTTGGTTGCAATTTCTTCTGCTAGAAGAGTTTCAGAATTATCTGCTCTGCAGTGTTCTCCTCCTTATCTGGTGTTCCATGCAGATAAGGTGGTTTTACGTACTAAACCTGGTTTTCTTCCAAAAGTTGTTTCTAACAAAAACATTAACCAGGAGATAGTCGTGCCTTCTTTGTGTCCGAAACCAGTTTCGAAGAAGGAACGTTTGTTGCACAATTTGGATGTTGTTCGCGCTCTAAAATTCTATTTAGATGCTACAAAGGATTTTAGACAAACATCTTCCTTGTTTGTTGTTTATTCTGGTAAAAGGAGAGGTCAAAAAGCAACTTCTACCTCTCTCTCTTTTTGGATTAAAAGCATCATCAGATTGGCTTACGAGACTGCCGGACGGCAGCCTCCTGAAAGAATCACAGCTCATTCCACTAGGGCTGTGGCTTCCACATGGGCCTTCAAGAATGAGGCTTCTGTTGATCAGATATGTAGGGCAGCGACTTGGTCTTCACTGCACACTTTTACCAAATTTTACAAGTTTGATACTTTTGCTTCTTCTGAGGCTATTTTTGGGAGAAAGGTTTTGCAAGCCGTGGTGCCTTCCATTTAGGTGACCTGATTTGCTCCCTCCCTTCATCCGTGTCCTAAAGCTTTGGTATTGGTTCCCACAAGTAAGGATGACGCCGTGGACCGGACACACCTATGTTGGAGAAAACAGAATTTATGTTTACCTGATAAATTACTTTCTCCAACGGTGTGTCCGGTCCACGGCCCGCCCTGGTTTTTTAATCAGGTCTGATATTTTATTTTCTTTAACTACAGTCACCACGGTATCATATGGTTTCTCCTATGCAAATATTCCTCCTTAACGTCGGTCGAATGACTGGGGTAGGCGGAGCCTAGGAGGGATCATGTGACCAGCTTTGCTGGGCTCTTTGCCATTTCCTGTTGGGGAAGAGAATATCCCACAAGTAAGGATGACGCCGTGGACCGGACACACCGTTGGAGAAAGTAATTTATCAGGTAAACATAAATTCTGTTTTTCTGTGACACTCCTAGCTATGGTTGGGCACTTTGTTTATAAAGTTCTAAATATATGTATTCAAACATTTATTTGCCTTGACTCAGAATGTTCAACTTTCCTTATTTTTCAGACAGTCAGTTTCATATTTGGGATAATGCATTTTAATTTAAAATTTTTTACCTTAAAAATTGACTTTTTCCCTGTGGGCTGTTAGGCTCGCGGGGGCTGAAAATGCTTCATTTTATTGCGTCATTCTTGGCGCGGACTTTTTTGGCGCAAAAATTCTATTTCCGTTTCCGGCGTCATACGTGTCGCCGGAAGTTGCGTCATTCTTTGACGTTATTTTGCGCCAAAAATGTCGGCGTTCCGGATGTGGCGTCATTTTTGGCGCCAAAAAGCATTTAGGCGCCAAATAATGTGGGCGTCTTATTTGGCGCGAAAAAATATGGGCGTCACTTTTGTCTCCACATTATTTAAGTCTCATTTTTTATTGCTTCTGGTTGCTAGAAGCTTGTTCTTTGGCATTTTTTCCCATTCCTGAAACTGTCATTTAAGGAATTTGATCAATTTTGCTTTATATGTTGTTTTTTTCTTTTACATATTGCAAGATGTTCCACGTTGCAACTGAGTCAGAAGATACTTCAGGAAAATCACTGCACAGTGCTGGAGTTACCAAGCTAAGTGTATCTGCTATAAACTTTTGGTATCTGTTTCTCCAGCTGTTATTTGTATTGCATGTCATGTCAAACTTATTAATGCAGATAAAATTTCCTTTAGTACTGTTACATTACCTGTTGCTGTTCCGTCAACATCTAATTTTCAGAGTGTTCCTGATAACATAAGAGATTTTATTTTTTAAATCCATTAAGAAGGCTGTCTGTTATTTCTCCTTCTAGTATAAATAAAAGTCTTTTAAAACTTCTCTTTTTTTCAGATGAATTTTTAAATGAACATCATCATTCTGATACTGATAATGGTTCTTCTGGTTCAGAGGTTTCTGTCTCAGAGGTTGATGCTGATAAATCTTTGTATTTGTTCAAGATGGAATTTATTCGTTCTTTACTTAAAGAAGTATTATTTGCATTAGAAATAGAGGATTCTGGTCCTCTTGATTCTAAATGTAAACGTTTAAATAAGGTTTTTAAATCTCCTGTAGTTATTCCAGAAGTGTTTTATCTCCCTGATGCTATTTCTGAAGTAATTTCCAGGGAATGGAATAATTTGGGTAATTTATTTACTCCTTCTAGACGTTTAAGCAAATTATATCCTGTGCCATCTGACAGATTAGAGTTTTTTGAGACAAAAATCCCTAAGGTTATGGGGCTGTCTCTACTCCTGCTAATGTACTACTATTCCTACGGCAGATAGTACTTCATTTAAGGATCCTTTAGATAGGAAAATTGAATCCTTTCTAAGAAAAGCTTACTTATGTTCAGGTAATCTTCTTAGACCTGCTATATTTTTAGCGGATGTTGCTGCAGCTTCAACTTTTTGATTAGAAGCTTTAGCGCAACAAGTAACAGATCATAATTTTATAGCATTATTATTATTCTATAACATGCTAATAATTTTATTGGTGATACCATCTTTTGATATCATTAGAGTTGATGTCAGGTATATGTTTCTAGCTATTTTAGCTAGAAAAGCTTTATGGATTAAACTTGGAATGCTGACATGTCTTCTAAGTCATCTTTGCTTTCCCTTTCTTTCCAGGGTAAATAATCATTTTAGTTCCTTTCCTCACAAGGAACAAAAGCCTGATCCTTCATCCTCAGGAGCGGTATCAGTTTGGAAACTATTTTCAGTTTGGAATATATCCAAGCCTTATAGAAACCTATAGCCAGCTCCTAAGTACCTATGAAGGTGCGGCCCTTATTCCAGCTCAGCTGGTATGGGGCAGATTACGTTTTCTTCAAAGAAATTTGGATCAATTCCGTTCTTAATCTCTGGTTTCAGAAACATTGTTTCAGAAAGGTACAGAATTGGCTTCAAGTTAAGGCCTCCTGCTAAGAGATTCTTTTCTTTTCCGTGTCCCAGTTAACACAGCAAAGGCTCAGCATTTCTGTAATGTGTTTCAGATCTAGAGTTGGCTGGAGTATTTATGCCAGTTCCAGTTCTGGAACAGGGGCTGGGGTTTTATTTTATCTCTTCATTTGTACCAAAGAAGGTCAATTTTTTCAGACCAGTTCCGGATCTGTCATTATTGAATCGTTATGTTAGGATACCAACATTCAAGATGGTTATTGTAGGACTATCCTGCCTTTTGTTTAGCAAGGGCATTATATGTCTACAATAGATTTACAGGATGTGTATCTGCATATTCCGATTCATCCAGATCACTTTTAGTGTCTGAGATTCTCTTTTTAGACAAGCATTACCAGTTTTGTGGCTCTACCGTTTGGCCTAGCCTCAGTTCCAAGAATTTTTTTCAAAGGTTCTCGGTGCCCCTTTTTTCTGTAATCAGAGAATAGGGTTTTTGGTATTTCCTTATTTGGACGATATTTTGGTACTTGCTCAGTCTTCTCATTTTCGAAGAATCTCATACGAATCGACTTGTGTTGTTTCTTCAAATTCATGGTTGGAGGATCAATTTACCATTCAGTTCATTGATTCCTCAGACAAGGGTAACCTTTTTAGGTTTCTAGATAAATTCAGTGTCTATGACTCTGTCCTTGTCAGACAAGAGAAGTTTAACATTGATATCAGCTTGTCAAAACCTTCAGTCACAATCATTCCCTTTGGTAGCCTTATGCATGGAAATGTTGGGTCTTAGGACTGCCGCATCAGATGCGATCTCCTTTGCTCGTTTTCACATGCGACCTCTTCAGCTCTGTATGCTGAACCAATGGTGCAGGGATTACTCAAAGATATCTCAATTAATATCTTTAAACCGATTTTACAACACTCTCTGACATGGTGGACAGATCACCATCGTTTAGTTCAGGGGGCTTCTTTGTTCTTCCGACCTGGACTATAATCTCAACAGATGCAAGTCTTACAGGTTGGGGAGCTGTGTGGGGGTATCTGACGGCACAAGGGGTTTGGGAATCTCAGGAGGTGAGATTTCCGATCAATATTTTGGAACTCCGTGCAATTTTCAGAGCTCTTCAGTCTTGGCCTCTTCTCAAGAGAGAGTTGTTCATTTGTTTTCAGAGACATGTCACAACTGTGGCATACATCAATCATCAAGGAGGGACTCACAGTCCTCTGGCTATGAAAGAAGTATCTCGAATTTTGGTTTGGGCGGAATCCAGCTCCTGTCTAATCTCTGCGGTTCATATCCCAGGTATGGACAATTGGAAAGCGGATTATCTCAGTCGCCAAACGTTGCATCCGGGCGAATGGTCTCTTCACCCAGAGGTATTTCTTCAGATGGCTTCTCATCTAAACAAGAAACTTCCCAGGTATCTGTCCAGATCCCGGGATCCTCAGGCGGAGGCAGTGGATGCATTATCACTTCCTTGGAAGTATCATCCTGCCTATATCTTTCCGCCTCTAGTTCTTCTTCCAAGAGTAATCTCCAAGATTCTGAAGGAATGCTCGTTTGTTCTGCTGGTAGCTCCGGCATGGCCTCACAGGTTTTGGTATGCGGATCTTGTCCGGATGGCCTCTTGCCAACCGTGGACTCTTCCGTTAAGACCAGACCTTTTGTCTCAAGGTCCTTTTTTCCATCAGGATCTGAAATCCTTAAATTTAAAGGTATGGAGATTGAACGCTTGATTCTTGGTCAAAGAGGTTTCTCTGACTCTGTGATTAATACTATGTTACAGGCTCGTAAATCTGTATCCAGAGAGATATATTATAGAGTCTGGAAGACTTATATTTCTTGGTGTCTTTCTCATCATTTTTTCTTGGCATTCTTTTAGAATACCGAGAATATTACAGTTTCTTCAGGATGGTTTAGATAAGGGTTTGTCCGCAAGTTCCTTGAAAGGTCAAATCTCTGCTCTTTCTGTTCTTTTTCACAGACAGATTGCTATTCTTCCTGATATTCTTTGTTTTGTACAAGCTTTGGTTCGTATAAAGCCTGTCATTAAGTCAATTTCTCCTCCTTGGAGTTTGAATTTGGTTCTGGGGGTTCTTCAAGCTCCTCCATTTGAACCTATGCATTCATTGGATATTAAATTACTTTCTTGGAAAGTTTTGTTCCTTTTGGCCATCTCTTCTGCCAGAAGAGTTTCTGAATTATCTGCTCTTTCTTGTGAGTCTCCTTTTCTGATTTTTCATCAGGATAAGGCGGTGTTGCGAACTTCTTTTGAATTTTTACCTAAGTTGTGAATTCCAACAACATTAGTAGAGACATTGTGGTTCCTTCATTATGTCTTAATCCTAAGAATTCTAAGGAGAAATCGTTGCATTCTTTGGATGTTATTAGAGCTTTGAAATATTATGTTGAAGCTACTAAGTCTTTCCGAAAGACTTCAAGTTTATTTGTTATCTTTTCCGGTTTTAGAAAGGCCAGAAAACTTCTGCCATTTCTTTGGCATCTTGGTTGAAATCTTTAATTCATCTTGCCTATGTTGAGTCGGGTAAGACTCCGCCTCATAGGATTACAGCTCATTCTACTAGGTCAGTTTCTACTTCCTGGGCGTTTAGGAATGAAGCTTCGGTTGATCAGATTTGCAAAGCGGCAACTTGGTCCTCTTTGCATACTTTTACCAAATTCTACCATTTTGTTGTATTTTCTTCTTCTGAAGCAGTTTTTGGTAGAAAAGTACTTCAGGCAGCGTTTTCAGTTTGAATCTTCTGCTTATGTTTTTCATTAAACTTTATTTTGGGTGTGGATTATTTTCAGCAGGAATTGGCTGTCTTTATTTATCCCTCCCTCTCTAGTGACTCTTGTGTGGAAAGATCCACATCTTGGGTAGTCATTATCCCATACGTCACTAGCTCATGGACTCTTGCTAATTACATGAAAGAAAACATAATTTATGTAAGAACTTACCTGATAAATTCATTTCTTTCATATTAGCAAGTGTCCATGAGGCCCGCCCTTTTTTTGTGGTGGTTATGATTTTTTTGTATAAAGCACAATTATTCCAATTCCTTATTTTATATGCTTTCGCACTTTTTTCTTATCACCCCACTTCTTGGCTATTCGTTAAACTGAATTGTGGGTGTGGTGAGGGGTGTATTTATAGGCATTTTAAGGTTTGGGAAACTTTGCCCCTCCTGTTAGGAATGTATATCCCATACGTCACTAGCTCATGGACTCTTGCTAATATCAAAGAAATGAATTTATCAGGTAAGTTCTTACATAAATTATGTTTTTTATTTTTGGAGGCAGGCGGAGGAACGGCGGTATAGGGATCAGAATTCCAAGGTAAATTTATGTGACAAAAATAGAATACTTTTGATCTAAATTTTGCATTGCGGCATAGAGGTGCAGGCAACTTTACTTTTACTTAAAGGACCAGTCAACACAGTAGATTTGCATAATCAACAAATGCAAGATAACAAGACAATGCAATAGCACTTAGTCTAAACTTCAAATTATTAGATTTTTTTTCTGACAATTTTAAAAGTAATGTCTTTTTCCACTCCCCCTGTACCATGTGACAGTCATCAGCCATTCACAAATGCATACACGTACCATGTGACAGTCATCAGCCATTCACAAATGCATACACACTTATTCTTGCACATGCTCAGTAGGAGCTGGTGACTCAAAAAGTTTAAATATAAAAAGACTGTGCACATTTTGTTAATGGAAGTAAATTGGAAAGTTGTTTAAAATGATATGCTCTATCTGAATAATTAAAGTTTAATTTTGATTGAGTGTCCCTTTAAATGTTGGTATGAAGCAAACTATTTTTTAAAGAATAGAAAGTTGTGCAAAAGCTTAAATGGCTATTAACTTGACTTTAAAGTCCTTAAGAATGAGAACATAATTCTAATGTTTGTTTTGTTGTTTAGTAAAATATGGTCGCCAATTTTAATGTGTTGCAGCAGTGCTGATATAGCATTGATATGCTTTGTTAGTGAGTGATATTTAAATGGACACTGTATTATAAAAGATTTTTCTCCTTAATCTGTTTCAAGCTACTTTATACCTACTGCAGAGTATTCAAAGTATGGGAAATTGTTCTTTTGTCCTTATTTTTATATTTAAAATGACTTTTTTTTTTTTTTTTTAAGGAATAGAAAGTTATGCAGAAGCTTAAATGGCTATTAACTTGACTTTAAAGTCCTTAAGAATGAGTTGTGCAAAATTTATTTTAGTTTCACAGGTAATATAAACACAGGATTTGAAAAATCTGTTTAAAAATACCACTGTCTGGCTCGTACATTTTAAACGGGTATATGGAGAATAACCCCAAAAGTTAGGAGCCAGTGGCTCCTGGGTTTGTCAAGCCCTTAAATACTCATACACATACATATACTATATAGTTACAGGTGCACACAAATGCTCTTAGAGTATTAAAAATGTTTTGGAACCTACATTTTTGTGCTGGCTTCTAGATTTTTCAACCAATTTGTCAAGCCCCGTAAAAGTGACATCAACCTCAAGTCTCATTTTGTTTTGTTCTTGAGGATCTCAGAGTTTTTTTAAGCAAAAATGTTCAGGATCATAAGACATGGGAGAAATCATGTGTAAAATAGGTAGAACTTATTTTTTTTTTAATGAAGATAATTATTGGTGAATTTTGTGTTTGGGGTTTTTGTCTTAATATTTGCATCACACTAAGTGAATTTGGACAGGTATGAGAACATGCCTGCTTTGTTAAATTAATTAATAATGAAAGAATAATAATGATGAATTATTTGAGTGATTTCTGGAATAAACTTTCTCAAGAGGTAGTAGCAACAAACACTGTGGAGGGGACTTTAAAAATGCATGGGACAAGCATAAGGCTATCCTGCAAGCTAGATAAGTTTATACTGTTAGGTAATATCGGGCAGACTTGCTGGGCCTATGGCTCTTATCTGCCGTCAGTATCTAAGTTTCCATGTAATATGTTTATGGTTAGGTATTTTATTAATATTTTCTCTAAAATGCAAGAAAAACACACACACTAACACTTTTTTGCAATCTGTATGGTTGCTTTTTGCTCTTGACAAAAGGTGCATTGGGCTCGATTTATCAACACCCTTCTCCTCCCTTTAACTGCAGGTTTGCACAAGAGAACCTGCAGTCAGGATTTATCAATGATTATTTATCAAGCAGTGGTCATCAGACCGCTGCTTCCCTACCCTGTTCTCCACCTCTTACGTGGAGAATTTCATCCGTCTAGGGTGATTGACAGCTCCTGCCCGTGATTGGCTGAGCGTGGGCAGGGGGTGGCGGGTTGCACGTGAGCGCAAAGAAGCGCTCATGTGCAATGTTAAATTCTGCCCACCAGAGGAGAGGCTGTGGATTATAAATGCAGCCCATTTGTTCAAAAATAAAATATGATTCATCTGGTTAACTCACAAAAAATTTGTTTAGGTGCAATGAGAACAATAAAAAAGGCATACAAATAATTGCTTGGCACTAAAAGGGTTAACATGCTGAGGAATTTGAAGAACTGAAGATTGTGGTTTGTTTCCCTTTTTAAATCTGTGTATTAACAGAGAGAGCGTTTAAAATGTATTGATCATGTCTTCCCGATTTCATTTTGCTTTTAAGATTTCCATGGGGTCATTATATCAGTTTTAAACTTTCATTTGCATCAATGGAAAAATGCGTGTTGCACATCAGTGAATAAGCACTAATATGATCTGCGGTGGGAATGAGTTAGCAATCTATTTAGTACATATAGAACTTTGTTTTTATGAAACTGTAATGATGTGGAAAAAGCAGCATGAACTCCTGGATCTTATGAGCCATGTTACTGACTCACTATTGAGGAAAAAATAATCTCATAATTTCGCATGAATATAATTCAGCGATTTTATCTAACGTGATAGACATTGTACAGTAAAACATTACAAAATGATAATGAACCATTTTTGTGTGTTGCTTTATTAGTCATAATTATTTCTGACTCCTTTAAAGGGACATAACCCCCCCCCCCCCCAAAAAAAAAAAAAAAATAGTGATTCGGACAGAGCATACAATTTTTAAAAAAGTTTTCATTTTACGTCTATTATCAAATTGACTTTGTTCTTATAGTATTCTTTGTTGAAGATATATCTAGGTAGGTAGTGTGTATATTTCTCTTGTTAAGTGTATCCAGTCCACGGATCATCCATTACTTGTGGGATATTCTCCTTCCCAACAGGAAGTTGCAAGAGGATCACCCACAGCAGAGCTGCTATATAGCTCCTCCCCTTACTGCCATATCCAGTCATTCTCTTGCAACTCTCAACAAAGATGGACGTAGTAAGAGGGGAGTGGTGTATTATAGTTAGTCTTTTAACTTCAATCAAAAGTTTGTTATTTTTAAATGGTACCGGAGTGTACTGTTTCATCTCAGGCAGCATTAGAAGAAGAATCTGCCTGTGATTTCTATGATATTAGCAGAAGTAACTAAGATCCATTGCTGTTCTCACATATTCTGAGGAGTGAGGTAACTTCAGAGAGGGAATGGCGTGCAGGTTTTCCTGCAATAAGGTATGTGCAGTTAATATTTTTCTAGGGATGGAATTTGCTAGAAAATGCTGCTGATACCGGATTAATGTAAGTAAAGCCTTAAATGCAGTGATAGCGACTGGTATCAGGCTTATTAATAGAGATACATACTCTTATAAAAGTGTAATATAAAACGTTTGCTGGCATGTTTAATCATTTTTATATATGTTTGGTGACAAAACTTATTGGGGCCTAGTTTTTTTCCACATGGCTGGTTTGATTTTTGCCTAGAAACAGTTCCTGTGGCTTTCCACTGTTGCAATATGAGTGGGAAGGGCCTATTTTAGTGCTTTTCTGTGCAGCTAAAAATATTGACAGAGACATTCAGCTTCTTCCTGCATGATCCAGGACATCTCTGAAGGGCTCAAAAGGCTTCAAAGTCGTGTTTGAGGAAGGTAAAAAGCCACAGTAGACTGTGGCAGTTGTTGTGACTGTGTTTAAAAAACGTTTTTGTCATTTATTATTCTGTTTTTGTTATTAAGGGGTTAATCATCCATTTGCAAGTGGGTGCAATGCTCTGCTGACTTGTTACATACACTGTAAAAATTTTGTTAGTGTAACTGCCTTTTTTCACTGTTATTTCAAATTTTGTCAAAATTTGTTTCTTTTAAAGGCACAGTAACGCTTTTTATATTGCTTGTTAACTTGCTTTAAAGTGTTTTCCAAGCTTGCTAGTCTGTACAAACATGTCTGAAACAGAGGATACTTGTTCATTATGTTTAAAAGCCATGGTGGAGCCCCATAGGAGAATGTGTACTAAATGTATTGATTTCACCTTAAACAGTAAAGATCAGTCTTTATCTATAAAAGAATTGTCACCAGAGGGGTCTGTCGAGGGGGAAGTTATGCCGACTAACTCTCCCCACGTGTCGGACCCTTCGCCTCCCGCTCAAGGGAGGCACGCTAATATGGCGCCAAGTACATCAGGGACGCCCATAGCGATTACTTTGCAGGACATGGCTGCAATCATGAATAATACCCTGTCAGAGGTATTATCCAGATTGCCTGAATTGAGAGGCAAGCGCAATAGCTCTGGGGTTAGACGAGATACAGAGCGCGTAGATGCTGTAAGAGCCATGTCTGATACTGCGTCACAATATGCAGAACCTAAGGACGGAGAGCTTCAGTCTGTGGGTGACGTCTCTGAATCGGGGAGACCTGATTCAGAGATTTCTAATTTTAAATTTAAGCTTGAGAATCTCCGTGTATTGCTTGGGGAGGTATTAGCTGCTCTGAATGACTGTGACACAATTGCAGTGCCAGAGAAATTGTGTAGGCTGGATAAATACTATGCAGTGCCGGTGAGTACTGATGTTTTTCCAATACCTAAAAGGCTTACAGAAATTATTAGTAAGGAGTGGGATAGGCCCGGTGTGCCCTTTTCCCCACCTCCTATATTTAGAAAAATGTTTCCAATAGATGCCACTACACGGGACTTATGGCAGACTGTCCCTAAGGTGGAGGGAGCAGTTTCTACTTTAGCAAAGCGTACCACTATCCCGATTGAGGACAGTTGTGCTTTTTCAGATCCAATGGATAAAAAAAAATTAGAGGGTTACCTTAAGAAAATGTTTATTCAACAAGGTTTTATTTTACAGCCCCTTGCATGCATTGTTCCTGTCACTGCTGCGGCGACATTCTGGTTTGAGGCCCTGGAGGAGGCCATCCATACAGCTCCATTGACTGAAATTGTTGTCAAGCTTAGAACTCTTAAGCTAGCTAACTCATTTGTTTCTGATGCCATTGTTCATTTGACTAAACTAACGGCTAAGAATTCCGGATTCGCCATCCAGGCGCGTAGGGCGCTATGGCTCAAATCCTGGTCAGCTGATGTGACTTCAAAGTCTAAATTACTCAACATTCCTTTCAAGGGGCAGACCTTATTCGGGCCTGGTTTGAAAGAAATTATTGCTGACATTACTGGAGGTAAGGGTCATACCCTTCCTCAGGACAGGGCCAAATCAAAGGCCAAACAGTCTAATTTTCGTGCCTTTCGAAATTTCAAGGCAGGTGCAGCATCAACTTCCTCTGCTTCAAAACAAGAGGGAACTTTTGCTCAATCCAAGCAGGCCTGGAAACCTAACCAGTCCTGGAACAAGGGCAAGCAGGCCAGAAAGCCTGCTGCTGCCTCTAAGACAGCATGAGGAGTAGCCAGACCCAACATAGTTAAACAACAACGTTTCGGACACAGTCCTTAGTCATGTATGGCTAAACTCTACACATAATCATCCTTAAATACCCTCCTAGCCACACCCACACACCTGTGAAGTTGTACATTTCAGATTAACCCCTTACATGGTACACAGGTAATTATCAGCAAAAAACATTTCAATAATTTTCAGGTGAAACACACCAACCTTATATATATTAAAGTATAGTTAAATATACATACATATATCAAGTAAATTAGCAGAACAGAATCCATAATCATCTGTAACAAAAGAGAAAAGAAAGAAATTAAAAAACATTGTATCCAATTAGATTTAAAGGCATACAGATAGGTCAAAATCCCTATTCATCCCATTAGGGTGTAATGTCCCCAATTTATTAATCCAGAACATTTCTCTACTCTTAAGGATTTTGGCTCTATCCCCACCTCTTCTAGGAACTGGAACATGCTCTATCACTTGAAATCTTAACTGATTAAGGTTATGTCCAGCAGACAAAAAATGGCACGCTACAGGGGCATCAAGTTTTTTTGTCCTAATACTGCTTTTATGTTGAACCATACGTTCACGGACACTACGGGTGGTCTCTCCGACGTACCCCAATCCACAGGGACATTTAATCAAATAAACCACATATTCTGTGTTGCATGTAAAATAATCCTTAATAGAAAACATATATCCAGTCCTAGGATGACTAAAGGTGGGGCCTTTAATTATGTTGTGGCAGTTAGAGCAACCAAGGCATGGGAAATTCCCCCAATTTTTCTTGCCTATATAGCTCTGTACCCCCCCTCTTTTTAAGGGGCCAATATCTGCTCTGACAAGTGAATCTTTAAAATTTCTACCTCTTTTGTAGGCCGGCATAAAAGGTTTTGAAAACTCTAAAACATCTGATTCACAAGTCTGTAACACATGCCAATGCTTTAATAAAATTTTCTGTACCTTTAGACTTAAAGGAGAATATTGGCTAACAAAAACCAATCTATCAGATTTTTCTGTCCCCTTTATCTCTCTTTTCTCATTATTCTTTTTAGTTAACAGGGACTGTCTAGTTGTGGCAAGAGCATACTCAAGACACCTTGAAGAAACGCTTTTGGTGGTGCTGCTTCATTTTGGTCTTTACATTTGCATTTGTGGGTTCTGGCAGGAACCTGGACGCTGGCACACCCTAAAACATTCCCTGTGCTGGATATATATGACTATTTCTAAGACAG